>NC_088228.1:17180337-17347837 GCF_036934945.1 Oncorhynchus masou masou | reverse complement strand
CACAGTGGTCTGTTTCATGCTCCCAGGACACCATCACGGTTTAATGCTTCAACAAACTGACATCAGCCTCATAGCAACGCCTGCACATCCACCACATAAACACACACCAATTCACAGCAGCACGCTGCCTTTAAACTGCTGAGGATTAATTATGAGACAGACAATCAATCAATCAAATGTATTTATAAAGCCCTTCTTACATCAGTTGATGTCACAAAGTGCTGTACAGAAACCCAGCCTAAAACCCCCAAAAGCAAGCAATGGAGGTGTAGAAGCACGGTGGCTAGGAAAAACAGCCACACACTCGCACATGCTCACACACACACACACGCACACACGCACGCACGCACGCACGCACACACACACACACACAGTCTTTTTTAACTAATCATGTGGGGACACACAATTGATTTCCATTAAAAATCCTGTTTTCCTTAAACCTTACCCTAACCCTTACCCTAAACCTAACCCTTAACCCTAAACCTAACTCTAACCCTTACCCTAAACCTAACCCTTAACCCTAAACCTAACTCTAACCCTTACCCTAAACCTAACTCTAAACCTTACCCTAACCCTAACCCTAAACCTAACCCTTAACCCTAAACCTAACTCTAACCCTTACCCTAAACCTAACCCTAACCCTAAACCTTACCCTAACCCTTACCCTAAACCTAACCCTAACCCTAAACCTAACCCTAACCCTTACCCTAAACCTAACCCTAACCCTAAACCTTACCCTAACCCTTACCCTAAACCTAACCCTAACCCTAAACCTAACCCTAACCCTTACCCTAACCCTAAAATTAATCTAACCTTAACTCCAAAACCTAACCTAAAACCCTGACACAACCCTAGACCCTGACCCAACCCCTAACCCAAATGCTAACCCCAAACCTCCTACAAATAGCCTTTTTCCTTGTGGGGACTAACTAAATGTCCCGAGTTGGTCAAAATTATTGGGGGGACTTGTGATCCCACAAGTATAGTTAAACATGCCCACTTGTGTAGGCCAACACACACACAGACACACACACACACACACACGCACACACGCACACACGCACACACACACACACACACACACACACACACACACACACACACACACACACACACACACACACACACACACACACACACACACACACACACACACACACACACACACACACACACACACACACATCAATGCACAGCTCACAGACTTTCAACTGCTGAAGGATTCAGACAGAGACACTAGGGCGATTCCACTCCAGCTGTTTTTCAGAATTACATGGCGATTCTCATTTAGGAACTTCATTGGGGGAAAGGATGTTTAACATGCTTTTACATATGCATCACATTTTTGAGGGGGAAAATCACGATGAAAGTCGCCATTTTAGGCCCTTTTAATAACGATACATGTAAGACCCTATGATCTGTGAACTGTACACTATACAGACAATATCTTGGTGTCAATATACTCTCTGTTTTGTGCACTAAAATATGGAGTATGTCCAGATTCTGAAATAAAAAATGCCACATTAATTCATTCAACATTAAAGATATTAAAGCTGCGATATGTAACTTGTTGGGCGACCCAACAAAATTCACATAGAAATGTGTGTTATAGATCTGTTTTTCTCATTGAAAGCAAGTCTAAGAAGCGATAAATCTGTTCTATGTGCGATATTTCTATGCGTCCCATTCTTAAGTTTCGTTTTTTCGTTTTTTCGTTTTGTTTTGAACACCAACATCAAACAGCTGAAAATACAATCTTTTTTGTTATGGAAAATAGATTTCACAGCGGTTTAGATGGTACAATGATTATCTACACTATACTTGCTTGTTTTGTCACATAAACTGCAATGAGGTGAACTATTAGAATTTTAGCAACCAAAACTACCCTTTTTGGTTGAGTTTATTTTAAGACATGTTTTGAACAATACACTATACAAGTACATCACATTTCCAGAGTTGGTTCTCTACTAGTTCTGAATGTATGATACATTTTATGAGCACCATCAATCAATACAGTGAAGAGGAAATTGATTCTAAGGAAACTCCCTCTGCTGGTGATTTGCTGACTGTGCGATCCTAAATGAGGACTATGAAGACCTATAATGTCAATTTCTATGTATAAAATGTGTCATATGTGTCATATCACTAAAAGTACCAAAGAGCTCATTCTCGAAATGTGATATTCATATGGAGTTGGTCCCCCCTTTGCTGCTATAACAGCCTCAACTCTTCTGGGGAGGTTTTCCACTAGATGTTGGAACATTGCGGCAGGGTGGCCTAGTGGTTAGAGCATTGGATTAGTAACCGAAAGGTTGCAAGTTCAAATCCCCGAGCTAACAAGGTACAAAATCTGTCGTTCTGCCTCTGAACAGGCAGTTAACCCACTGTTCCTAGGCCGGCATTGAAAATAAGAATTTGTTCTTAACTGACTTGCCTAGTAAAATAAAGGTACAATTTAAAAAAAATTAAAAATAAATTGCAGCGAGGAATTGCTTCCATTCAGCCAAAAGAGCATTAATGAGGTTGGTCAATGCTGTTGGGCGATTAGGCCTGGCTCGCAGTCAGGCCTAATCCCAAAGGTGTTTGATGGAGTTGAGGTCAGGGCTTGTGCAGGCCAGTCAAGTTCTTCCACACTGATCTCGACAAACCATTTCTGTATGGACCTTGATATGTGCACAGGGTTATTGTCCAGTGTGTAAAGTTCTTAAGTAAAAATACGTTAAAGTACTACTTAAGTAGTTTTTTTTAGTATCTGTACTTTACTTTACTATTTATATTTTTTCTAACTTTTACTTTTACTTCACTACATTCCTAAACAAAATAATGTACTTTTTACTCCCTGACAGCCAAAAGTATTCATTAATGTTGAAACTCTAGGGGCGCAATTTCATTTTTGGATGAAAAACGTTCCCGTTTTAAACAAGATATTTTGTCACAAAAAGATGCTCGACTATGCATATAATTGATAGCTTTCGAAAGAAAACACTCTGACGTGTCCAGAACTGCAAAGATATTTTCTGTACGTGCCCTAGAACGTGAGCTTCAGGCAAAACCAAGATGAGACGGCATCCAGGAAATGAGCAGGATTTTTGAGGCTCTGTTTTCCATTGTTTCCTTATATGGCTGTGAATGCGAGAGGAGTAAGTCTGCCCTTTCTGTCGTTTCCCCAAGGTGTCTGCAGCATTGTGACGTATTTGTAGGCATATCATTGGAAGATTGACCATAAGAGACCACATTTACCAGGTGTCCGCCCGGTGTCCTGCGACGAAATTGGTGGGCAAAAGTCAGCTGCAAGTATTTTTCCACAGAATTCAGAGGAGAATGCAGGCTTCCACGAACAATATATCAATGAAGAGATATGTGAAAAAACACCTTGAGGATTGATTCCAAACAACGTTTGCCATGTTTCGGTCGATATTATGGAGTTAATTCGGAAAAAGTTTGACGTTGTAGGTGACTGAATTTTCAGTTCGTTTCGGTAGCCAAATGTGATGTACAAAACGGAACGATTTCTCCTACACACAGACGCTTTCAGGAAAAACTGCGCATTTGGTATGTAACTGAGAGTCTCCTCATTGAAAACATCCGAAGCTCTTCAAAGGTAAATGATTTTATTTATTTGGTTATCTGGTTTTTGTGAAAATGTTGTGTGCTAAATGCTACTCAAAATGCTAAGCTAGCTTAGCATACTCTTACACAAATTAGTCAATTGCTATGGTTCAAAAGCATATTTTGAAAATCTGAGATGACAGTGTTGTTAAGAAAAGGCTAAGCTTGAGAGCAGGCACATTATTTTCATTTTATTTGCGATTTTCAGAAATCGTTAACGTTGCGTTATGCTAATGAGCCTGAGGCTTTAGTCACGATCCCGGATCAGGGATGGGGAGATTCAAGAGGTTAAATTTTGACAGGAAAATGGTCCATTTCGCACACTTATCAAGAGAACATCCCTGGTCATCCTTAATGCCTCTGATCTGGCAGGCTCACTAAACACACTTTTACTGAAGTCATTTTCTATTAAGGTATCTTTAACTTTACTCAAGTATGACAATTGAGAACTTCATCCACCACTGGGATTATCATGCTGGAACAGGAAAGAGCCTTCCCCAAACTGTTGCCACAAAGTCGGAAGTTGCCACAAAATCGTCTAGAATGTCATTGTATGCTGTAATGTTAAGATTTCCCTTCACTGTTACTAAGGGACCCAGCCGAACCATTAAAAACAGCCCCAGACCATTATTCATCTTCCACCAAACAGTTGACACTAAGCATTCAGGCAGGTTGCATTCTCCTGGCATCTCCAAAGCCAGATTCGTCCGTCGGACTGCCAGATGGTGAACGCGTTTCTACCAACAGTGTCACCAGAAAAGCACCATCAAACCTCCTCCTCCATGCTTTACAGCGGGAACCACACATGCAGAGATGATTCATTCACCTACTCTGCATCTCACAAAGACACAGCGGTTGGAACCAAAATCTCAAAGCACAGATTTCCAATGGTCTAATGTCCATTCTTCGTGTTTCTTGGCCCAAGCAGGTATCTTATATTATTGGTGTACTTTAGTAGTGGTTTCTTTGCAGCAATGAAAGCCTGATTCAAACACTCTCCTCTGAACAGTCGATGTTGAGATGTGTCTGTTTCTTGAACTCTGTGAAGCATTTATTTGGGCAGGTAACTCTAATGAACTTATCCTCTGCAGCAGAGGTAACTCTGGGTCTTCCTTTCGTGTTGCGGTCCTCTGAGAGCCAGTTTCATCATAGCGCTGGATGGTTTTTGCGACTGCACTAAAAGAAACTTCCAAAGTTCTTGACATTTTCAGAATTGACTGACCATGTCGTAAAGTAATGATGGATTGTCATTTCTCTTTTCTTGTTTGAGCTGTTCTTGCCATAATATAGACTTGTGGTGTGTGGGCTGTGCTTTGGAAAAGTGGGTGGGTTGATATCCTGCCTGTTTGGCCCTTTCCGGGAGTATCATCGGATGGGGCCACAGTGTCTCCTGACACCTCCTGTCTCAGCCTCAGTATTTATGCTGCAATAGTTTATGTGTCGGGGGGCTAGGGTCAGTCTGTTATATCTGGAGTATTTCTCCTGTCTTATCCGGTGTCCTGTGTGAATTTAAGTATGTTCTCTCTAATTCTCTCTTTCTTTCTCTCTCTTGGAGGACCTGAGCCGAGGACCATGCCTCAGGACTACCTGGCATGATGTCTCCTTGCTGTCCCCAGTCCACCTGGCCATGCTGCTGCTCCAGTTTCAACTGTTCTTCCTGCGGCTATGGAACCCTGACCTGTTCACCGGACGTGCTACCTGTCCCAGACCGGCTGTTTTCAACTCTCTTGAGACAGCAGGAGCGGTAGAGATACTCTAAATGATTGGCTATGAAAAGCCAACTGACATTTACTCCTTACTCCTACAACTACTGTGATTATTATTATTTGAACATGCTGGTCATTTATGAACATTTGAACATCTTGGCCATGTTCTGTTATAATCTCCACCCAGCACAGCCAGAAGAGGACTGGCCACCCCTCATAGCCTGGTTCCTCTCTAGGTTTCTTCCTAGGTTTTGGCCTTTCTAGGGAGTTTTTCCTAGCCACCTGCTTCTACACCTGCATTGCTTGCTGTTTGGGGTTTTAGGCTGGGTTTCTGTACAGCACTTTTATATATCAGCTGATGTAAGAAGGGCTATATAAATACATTTGATTTGATTTTGATTTGACTTGTTATTTTTCCAAATAGGGCTATCTTCTGTATACCACCCCTACCTTATCACAACACAACTAGTTGGCTCAAACGCATTAAGGAAAGAAATTCCACATATTAACTTTTAACAAGGCACACCTGTTAATTGAAACGCATTCCAGGTGACTACCTCATAAAGCTGGTTGAGAGAATGCCAAGAGTGTGCAAAGTTGTCATCAAGGCACTAAGTGGTGGCTACCTTGAGAATCTAAAATATATTTTGATTTGTTTACCACTTTTTTGGTTACTACATGATTCCATATGGGTTATTTCTTGATTTTGATGTCTTCACTATTATTCTACAATGTAGAAAATAGTAAAAAAATAAAGAAAAACCCTGCAATGAGTAGGTGTGTCCAAACTTTTGACTGGTACTGTACATGTCAGTTGTTTTTCTCTAGGATGCCCACAGGCCTCACAACACTTGTCTTAAGGTCCCTCGGAAACAATTGGAAAAGTGAATGGAAGAACACTGCATTGTGAAAGTATTCAGACCCCTGGACTTACAGCCTTATTCTAAAATGTATTAAATAGTTTTTTTCCCTCATCAAACTATACACAATACCACATTTGCACAATTTCTACACTTCAAGCTTGGTATATTTTCTCTCATTCTTCTTTGCAGATCCTCTCAAGCTGTCAGGTTGGATGGAGAGCGTAGCTGCACAGCTATTTCACTTTTCCCCATTATGGCAAAGTGAAAACAGGTTTTTAGAATTTTTAGAAAATGTATTCAAAATAATAAACTGAAATACCTTATTTACTTAAGAACTCTGACCCTTTGCTATGAGACTCGAAATAGAGCTCAGGTGCATTCTGTTTCCATTGATCATCCTTAAGATGTTTCTACAACTTGATTGGAGTCCACTTGTGGTAAATTCAATTGATTGAACATGATTTGGAAAGGCACACACCTGTCTATATAAGATCCCACAGTTGACAGTGCATGTCAGAGCAAAAACCAAGCCATGAGGTCAGAGGAATTGTCCTTTGAGCTCCGAGACAGAATTGTCTCAAGGCACAGATCTGGGGAAGGATACCAAAACATTTCTGGAGCATTGAAAGTCCCCAAGAACAGAGTTGCTTCCATCATCCTTAAATGCAAGAAGTTTGGAACCACCAAGACTCTTCCTAGACTTGGCCACCCAGCCAAACTGAGCAATCGGGGGAGAAGGGCCTTGGTCTTTGAGGTGACCAAGAACCTGATGGTCACTCTGACGTGGCTCTAGAGATCCTCTATGGTGATGGGAGAAACTTCCAGAACGTCAACCATCTCTGCAGCCCGCCACCAATCAGGCCTTTATGGTAGAGTGGCCTGACGATAGACACTCCTCATTAAAAGGCACATGACAACCCGCTTGGAGTTTGCCAAAAGGCACCTAAAGACTCTCAGACCATGAGAAACAAGATTCTCTGGTCTGATGAAACCAAGTTTAAACTCTCTGGCCTGAATGCCAAGCGTCACGTCTGGAGGAAACCGGGCACCATCCCTACGGTGAAACATGGTGGCAGCATCATGCTGTGGAGATGTTTTTCATTGGCAGGGACTGGGAGACTAGTCAGGATCAAGGCAAATATTAATGGAGGAAGATACAGAGAGATCCTTGATTTAAACCTGCTCCAGAGAGCTCAGGACCTCAGACTAGGGTGAAGGTTCACCTTCCAACAGGACAGTGACATTAAGCACACAGCCAAAACAATGTAGGCGTGGCTTTGTGACATGTCTCTGAATGTCCTTGAGTGGCCAAACTAGAGCCTGGACTTGAACCCGATCAAACATCTCTGGAGAGACCTGAACATTTCTGTGCAGCAACACTTCCCATCCAACCTGACAGTGCTTGAGAAGATCTGCAGAGAAGAATGGGAGAAACTCCCCAAATACAGGTATGCCAAGCTTGTAGCGTCATACCCAAGAACACTTGATTCTGTAATCACTGCCAAACGTGCTTCAAAAAAGTACTGAGTAAAGGGTCTGAATACCCTATTTGCTTTGCCATTATGGGTCATTGTGTGGAGATCGATGAGGGGAAAAAACAATTTAATACATTTTAAAATAAGGCTCTAACGTAACAAAATGTGAAAAAAGTCAAGTGGTCTGAATACTTTCCCGAAGCCACTGTATATGGAGACGGTTTAGTTCCGAGAATAAGGGGTTAAATGCATGTAAAAGAAATGATCTAAAAACATTTCCTGATCTTTCTTATATCTCTAAGATGTAGGACAGATACATCAGAACAAACTTCCTTTTAATTTTTTTTGTGGAATATCTTTTGTTCAATGCGTTTGTATTGGCTAATAGCAGTGAAGCCAAAATGTTAATTTTTCATCAAATATATGTGATCTGGGGATACTTCAATGGGTCTTCAAATTCTAAATCAAACGGCTAAATGATCCTTGGTATCACTTTCTACAAACAATTCCATATAGCTTAGCCTCAAAGCACGTGGTTGTTGACTATCTCTGAGTCGTCAGCTGGTCCACAGTGTTGTGCCATTGTGGAGGGACAAAGTATCTGTCTGCATTTAACCTCTGGGCTGAGAGCAGTGTGTAAGGCAGCATATTCACAGTCACTATTAGCATGTCATTAGCCCCAGTAAGAGGTGACATTGAGCCACAAAGTGTGTGTAGTTCAAATCAAATCAAATCACATTTTATTGGTCGCATACACATGATTTGCAGGTAATGCAAGTGTATGCAAGTGTAGCAAAATGCTTTTGCTTCTTGTTCCGACAGTGCAGCAATATCTAACAAGTAATCGAACAATTCCCCAACAATTACCTAATACACACAAATCTAAAGGGATGGAATAAGAATATGGACATGTAAATATATGGCTGAGCGATGGCCGTGCAGCATAGGCAAGGTTGAATAGATGGTTTTTGGTATTTTATTACGATCCCCATCAGCTGTTGCAAAAGCAGCATCTACTCTTCCTGGGGTCCAC
Organism: Oncorhynchus masou masou; assembly: GCF_036934945.1. NCBI lineage: Eukaryota > Metazoa > Chordata > Actinopteri > Salmoniformes > Salmonidae > Oncorhynchus > Oncorhynchus masou. The sequence goes on along the minus strand of NC_088228.1, from coordinate 17,339,151 downwards.
ACAAAAAATGAAACATAATACAGAATGACATAATACAGTACATCATTAGACAAGAACAGAACTACATGCATTTTTAAAAAGGCACATGAAGCCTACTGTAACGACTCTCCTCTTCTTCTGACGAGGAGTAAGAGAGGTTGGTCCAATGTGCAGCGTGGTAAGTGTCAATATATAAAACTGAACACTACAAAAATACAAAATAACAACGTGAATGAACAAACGAAAATCGAAACAGTCCCGTATGGTACAAATACAGAAACAGGAAACAATCACCCACAACTCAAAAGTGAAACCAGGCTACCTAAGTATAGTTCTCAATCAGGGACAACGATTGACAGCTGCCTCTGATTGAGAACCATACCAGGTCAAACACAGAAATTCCAAAACATAGAAAAAGGAACATAGACAACCCACCCAACTCACGCCCTGAACATACTAAAACAAAGACATAACAACAGAACTTAAGGTCAGAACGTGACACCTACAAGGTATAGTATAAGGTATGCTATGTACATATGAGATGAGTAATGTAAAATATGTTAAAATTACTAAAGTGGATTTGTTTACAGTGACTAGTGATCCATTTATTAAAGTTGCCAGCTATTTGAATCTCTATGTAGGCAGCAGCCTCTCTGAGTTAGTGAGTGCTGTTTAGCATTGTGATAGAAGCTGTTTTTCAGTCTCTTGGTTCCATCTTTGATGCACCTGTACTGACCGCGCCATCTGGATGGTAGAGGGGTGAACAGGCAATGGCTCAGGTGGTTGCTATCCTTGATGATCTTTTTGGCCTTCCTGTGACATCGGATGGTGTAGGTGTCCTGGAGGGCAGGTAGTTGGGTGATGCGTTGTGCAGACCGCACCACCCTCTGGAGAGCCTTGCGGTTGAGGGTGGTGCAGTGCCAGCATGTGATACAGCCAGACAGGATTCTCTCGATTGTACATCTGTAAAAGTTTGTCAGGGTTTTAGGTGACAAGCCAAATGTCTTCAGCCTCCTGAAGTTAAAGAGGCACTGTTGCGCCTTCTTTACCACACTGTCTGTATGGGTGGACCATTTCAGTTTGTCTGTGATATGTACGCTGAGGAACTTAAAACTTCCGCCTTCTCCACTACTCTCCCTTCAATGTGGATAGGGGGGTGCTCCCTCTGCTGAGAGGTTGTTTTCCTGACACCACACTCCGAGTGCGCTCACCTCCTCCTTGCAGGCTGTCTCTTCGTTGCTGGTAATCAAGCCCACTACTGTTGTGTCGTCTGCAAACTTGATGATTGAGTTGGAGGCGTACATGGCCACGCAGTCATGGGTGAACAGGGAGTACAGGGCTGAGCACACACTCTTCTGGGACCACAGTGTTGAGTGTCAGCGAAGTGGAGATGTTGTTTCCTACCTTCACCACCTCGGGGCGGCCCGTCAGAAGGTCCAAGACCCAATTGTACAGGGCGGGGTTGAGACCCAGGGCTTCCAGCTTAATGATGAGCTTGTAGGGTACTATGGTGTTGAATGCTGAGCTGTATGCAATGAACAGCATTCTTACATAGGTATTCCACTTGTCCAGATGGGATAGGGCAGTGTGCAGTGTGATGGCGATTGCATCATCTGTGGACCTGTTGGGGCGGTATGCAAACTGAAGTGGGTCTAGGGTGGCCAGTAAGGTGGAGGTGATATGATCCTTGACAAGTCTGTCAAAGCACTTCATGATGACAGAAGTGAGTGCTATGGGGCGGTAGTCATTTAGTTCAGTTATCATTGCCTTCTCGGGAACAGGAACAATGGAGGGCATCTTGAAGCATTTGGGGACAGCAGACTCAGATAGGGATTGATAGAATATGTCTGTAAACACACCAGCCAGCTGGTCTGCGCAAGCTCTGAGAACGTGGCTAGGGATGCCGTCTAGGCCAGCAGCCTTGCGAGGGTCAACACGTTTAAATGTCTGACTCAGGTCGGCCACGGAGAAGGGGGAGGGCCGTGATGGTGGCACTGTATTATCCTCAAAGTGGGCAAAGAAGTTGTTTAACTTGTCTGGGAGCAAGACATCGATGTCCTCGACATGGCTGGTTTTGTTTTTGTAGTCCGTGATTTCCTGTAGTCCTTGTCACATACGTCTCATGTCTGAGCCGTTGAATTGCGACTCCACTTTGTCCCTGTACCAACATTTTGCTTGTTTGATTGCCTTGCGGAGGAAATAACATCACTGTTTAAATTTTTAAATTTTAAATTTTAATTTTTTTTAATAGTCACATTTGGTACAACAACTCCAATGCACTTCCTTATAAACTCACTCACTGAGTCAGCTTATAGCTTGATGTTATTCTCTGAGGCTGCCCGGAACATTTCCCAGTTCGCGTGATCAAAACAATTTTGAAGCGTAGATTCCGATTGGTCAGACCAGCGTTGAATGGTTCTAGTCACGGGTAAATCCTGTTTGAGCTTCTGCCTATAAGACGGTATGAGCAAGATGGAGTTGTGGTCGGATTAACCAAAGGGAGGGCAATGGAGGGCCTTGTATGCTTCGCGGAAGTTAGAGTAGCAGTGATCAAGTGTATTGCCTCCACGAGTGCTGCAATCAAAATGCTGATAGAATTTAGGTAGCCTTGTTCTCAAATTTGCTTTGTTAAAATCCCCAGCAACAATAAATGCAGCCTCAGGATATATGGTTTCCAGTTTACATAGTCCAGTGAAGTTCCTTGAGGGCCATTGTGGTATCTGCTTGAGGGTGTATATACACAGCTGTGATGATAACTGACAATAATTCTCTTGGGGGATAATATGACCGGCATTTGAGTGTAAGGAATTCTAAGTCGGGTGAAAAGAAGGACTTGAGATCCTGTATGTTGCTATGATTACATCATGTGTCGTTAATCATGAAGCATACACCTCTGCCCTTCTTCTTCCCAGAGAGGTGTTTATCTCTGTCGGCGCGACATATGAAGAAGTTCGGTGGCTGAACCGACTCCGACAACATATCCCGAGAACCATGTTTCCATGAAACAGAAAATGTTACAATCTCTGATGTCTCTCTGGAAGGCAACCCTTGTTCTAATTCCATCTACCTTGTTGTCAAGAGACTGGACATTGGAGAGTAGTATACTCGGAAGCGGTGGGCGGTGTGCACGCCTACAGAGCCTGACCAGGAGGCTGCTCCATCTTCTCCATCTGCCTCTTCTGCGGCGGCGTTGTTTTGGGTCAGCTTCTGAGATTAGATCCACTCTCCTGGGTGGTGGTCTGAACAAATTATTAGCTTCGGGAAAGTTGTATTCCCAGATCGTAATGTTGGTAAATTGACGTCGCTCTTATATCCGATAGATCCTCTCGGCTGTATTTAAAAACACTTAAGATTTTCTGGGCTAACAATGTAAAAAATAATAAAAAACAAAATGCTGCATAGCTTCCTAAAGACTCGAAGCGAGCCTACCATCTCTATTGGCGCCATCTTGCTTTATGCTTCACGCCACACACACACACAAACACACACACAAGCGTGCGCAAGTGTGCATGCACACACACAAACACATATGCAAACTCAAAAGCATGCACACATATACACGCACACACACATGCTTGCACGTACACACCCACACATGCGTGCGGGAACACACCGCATCACCACCACCAAGGCTACTATCTCAGCTAGGGGGCGCTATCCTGAAATGCTGAAAACTGAATTAAACCAGACTCTCTTGATTAAAGTGACAATCAGTGAATAAAATAAGGTCTTGAAGAACGGCACAAAAACTGCAAAGACAAGGTTGCATCAAGGGTCTTTGGAATACCAGAGATGTCTCAGGGCTAAACAACATAGACCAGACACCCAATGTCAGCTTTGATGAATCAAGGTCTGAAGTCCTGTCTGTCGATCAGTTAGTTAAATGATATATGTCATCCTGTCAGTAGACAAAACAATCATTAAGCCATCATGAGGGTGATTTGAAGGAGGGGCAGGGTGTGTGTGTGTGTGTGTGTGTGTGTGTGTGTGTGTGTGTGTGTGTGTGTGTGTGTGTGTGTGTGTGTGTGTGTGTGTGTGTGTGTGTGTGTGTGTGTGTGTGTGTGTGTGTGTGTGTGTGTGTGTGTGTGTGTGTGTGTGTGTGTGGTCTAACTTTACTATCCTTACGAGCTCTAAAAGTCCTCACAAGGGTAGTAAAACCAGACAAATTCTATTGATTGGGGACATTTCGCCAGTCCCCAAAAGGAAAAGGTTATTTTAGGCTTAGGGGTAGGGTTTAATGTTAGGGTTACAATTAGGGTTAGGGTTAGAATTAGGGTAAGGGGTTACGATTAGGGTTAGGTTTAAGTTCAGTTTTAGTGGTTAGGGAAAATAGCATTTTGAATGGGAATGCATTTTTGGGGTATGTCTGTGTCTTTGTGTATGTGTGTGTGTGTCAAATCAAATCAAGTAACATTTTATTGGTCACATACACATGGTTAGATGTTAATGTGAGTGTAGCGAAATGCTTGTGCTTCTAGTTCCGACCATGTAATAATATCTCACAAGTAATCTAACAATTTCACAAAAACGACCTTATACACACGTGTAAAAGCATGAATAAGAATATGTACATATAAAAATATGGATGAGCGATGGCCGAATGGCATAGGCAAGATGCAGTAGATGATATAGAGTACAGTATATACATATGAGATGAGTAATGTAGGGTATGTAAACATTATATAAAGTGGCATTGTTTAAAGTGACTATTGATACATTTATTACATCCAATTTCTTATTATTAAATTGGCTAGAGATTTGAGTCAGTATGTTGGCAGCAGCCACTCAATGTTAGTGGTGGCTGTTTAACAGTCTGATGGCCTTGAGAAAGAATCTGTTTTTCAGTCTCTAGGTCCCAGCTTTGATGCACCTGTACTGACCTCGCCTTCTGGATGATAGCGGGGTGAACAGGCAGTGGCTCGGGTGGTTGTTGTCCTTGATGATCTTTTTGGCCTTCCTGTGACATCGGGTGGTGTAGGTGTCCTGGAGGGCAGGTAGTTTGCCCCCGGTGATGCGTTGTGTAGTCCTCACTACCCTCTGGAGAGCCTTACGGTTGTGGGCGGAGCAGTTACCGTACCAGGCGGTCATACAGCCCGACAGGATGCTCTCGATTGTGCATCTGTAAAAGTTTGTGAGTGATTTTGGTGACAAGCCAAATTTCTTCAGCCTCCTGAGGGTGTGTCTGTGTGTGTGTGTGTGTGTGTGTGTGTGTGTGTGTGTGTGTGTGTGTGTGTGTGTGTGTGTGTGTGTGTGTGTGTGTGTGTGTGTGTGTGTGTGTGTGTGTGTGTGTGTGTGTGTGTGTGTGTGTGTGTGTGTGTGTGTGTGCGTGCATACGTGCATACGTGTGAGCGGGCGGGCGCATGTGCCGTGGAATGATGCAAACAAAATAATTTCCTCCACTCACAGTAAACACAGTGGAAATCTGTGATGATTATCAGGCATGACAAGGTGCACTTTGCATGACATAAGTCTTACACAGTAGGCTAGTAACACTGTAAATACCCACTTAAGTATGATTTATTGATATGTGTTTTTACTCGGTATGTAATGGAAAGTGAAATCCATAAGAGCTCTGCTAACCCGCTGCGAATGACTAATCTGCTTATCCTATCTTCTGACGATGCCCCTTCCAATCAAAACTAAGAAGCTCGGGACTGTGTCTCAATAGTATTTACTATCTGCATTCCATTTTCTCCTTTCCTCCACAATCACTGATATGACAAAACATGACAGGTCTAAGCAACATGGTGGAAAACTATCCAGTCCCTTCACCAACCAGCTAATGAATAAGGCCAGGAGTTTCCCTGTCCCCACACCCTGATCTGACTAGGAAAAACACAAGGCCCTGATGATGACAAACAAAAATACTATGAAAGCAAAGGCACCCATTAACAGTCTTGAGATGCAGCCACCAGCTCATCGAACCACTCTTCCAACTCTCCCCTCTCTCTCCCAGAGTGAATCACAATGATGGACTGGGCGTAAGACCTTGAGCCAGTCTTAGCCAATACATTAGTCTGATCAAGCCCACAGTCCTTAAAGTCCCTCCAGGGGAAGAAAGAATGATCGGGAAGAAATGTCACAGGTCAGATGCAACATTCAGCTGTCTCATAATTGGGAGACATACTATAAATCTAAATGGTGGCTACATTACTGAGCTCTTTAATATGCCAGACCAAGATGTTATTTATGTTAGAATAGAGGGTACAGAGATAAGACTCTCTCTCTCTCTCTCTCTCTCTCTCTCTCTCTCTCTCTCTCTCTCTCTCTCTCTCTCTCTCTCTCTCTCTCTCTCTCAGACTAGAGTTATTGTTGTTTATTTACCTTTATTTCAACAGGGAAGTCATATTGAGACTGTCTTTTAGAAATGAGCCCTGTACATTTGTAAGGTCCACAGCAGCAAACAAAATAAAGAAAACACATTCTGTAACAGGAAGACAGATTTGTTCTCAACACAATGGAAACGACTTTCAGAAGACTGGCATTCATTCTGCCCATTGATTTATATGGATAATCAATTTGATTAGGACTGTCCCATTAGCACAGGGACCTCCCAAGTTTATGATGTATGGCTTAGTGACCCTGACACTTTCATCACATTTACATCCCCCTCTACTCATGTTAATACAGGTACTTTTCAATCACTTCACCATCACATTTGTGACCTGTTTCAGGAAGCTAGGTGTATGTCGCACATCACTACTTCGTAGGAGAGGCATTTGGATGTACTATGTTTTTTAAAATCAAAATTTGATTTTTTTTGTTAGAAATGCCTTCTGGAACGTGAACTTTCATGTGCCTTAATAACAAACTTGTATGCCATCTGTAAATACAAATAAAATTGTTAAATTACGAGCTTAGGTGGTTTAGCCATGGAAAAAGACAGGAAGCTTCCCGCTAGCGATGATTGGCAGAGACAATAGATGGGCTGGACATCCCGAGAGATGAGTTTGGATTTGTCTGCGATGTAGCATGCTTCTGTCTACAACATGAGCTGTCAAGTAGGTATAGATAATCCTTGCTACCGTGTCTTTTTTTAAAGATACAACGTTAGCAATGGAGAACTGCAAAAGTGTTGCTACTGCTCTCAACAACAATGCTGCTGTCACGACTTCCACCAAAGTTGGTTCCTCCCCTTGTTCGGGCGGCGTTCGGCGTCACCGGTCTTCTAGCCATCATTGATCCATTTTTCATTTTTCATTTGTTTTGTCTTTTCTTCTCACACACCTGGTTTCAATTCCATCATTATATGTATTTAATGATGTGTATTTAACACAACGCTGTTGTAACACAGTTTTTGCTCTCCTGCACCTGACTTCTCTGCCGTCAGTACGCACCCCTTACAGCTGCCCTGAATATAGCAGGCGCTATCGACAAAGATCAGTGGGAAAAAAATTGTGGACTACGTTCTACACACGGTCAGTGTGAACCGGAGTGACATGACACAACACGGGCCAAACAAGCTGTACAAACAAAATGGAAACGACACAGGACATCTTACTTACTTCTCGTCTGCCATGGAGTGTTCATCCATGTATATGGTTAAGAGTCTTGCTACATTTTCAGATATTATAAGTTTCTAATTTTGTCAGAAAGTCATTTTCATTGCAAGTGAAAATGTACTGTTAGCTAGCTTGCGAATGTTAGCTTGCTGGCTCGCTAGCTAAAATTACATGTATGATCTGTGAAGGAATATTATTCATATCTCAGAGATCCATGTGCATTGCTAGTTATAACCTAATGTTAGCTAGCTAGCTAACATTGAACTTATTTGTTTAGTTTTAGCTACCTGCAGTTTCATACTAGATAATTTAATGTATGGTGGCAAGCTATGACAATCTGTTTGTATTAATACTGTTTGGGTTGGGATTAAGGTTCATTGTTTAGCTAGCAAGCTGGTTACAACTTACATTTTATTTTAAATAATTTGTGTTTACCAGAGACAGTAACGTGAAGAACAACATGACCTGCACCAAATTCAGATTAGTACAGGGATCATCAACTAGATTCAGACTCGGGGGCCAGAATATAATTACAAATAATTTGTAGACTGCAAATGGACCGCAAGAAGCCCAAACAGATATAATGTTTGACAAAAACATAATAATTTCAAACCAAGTTTACATTTGGATATAATCACATGTTTCTCTCTATTATGCGTGGGAATATTTGGGAACAGATTCCTTAAATTAAAATCACTTGGAGCTGATTTCCTGGTCTTTTTAGTCAAATGTGTCCAACAATAAAAAATATTAAAATTTAAAAAAAATTGTGGGAGGGCTCAGAAAACTTGGGAGGTATATAAAACCACCCACGGGCCAAATTCGGCCTGTGGGCCATCAATTGGGGATCCCTGGATTAGGATATCAGCCAAGGACTAAATATCATTTATTTTCAAGAGGGTGTGAATGATGCTGAATAGGTGTAGAGCTCAAAAGTAGGGTTACAAGTTTATCAACTTTCAAAGCAGAATTACTTTCTCATGATTCCTCAACTGCAATGTATAAAATAGCATTTTGTAGCTCTACTTTTATCCAATGTAAAAAAACACAATTTCCGATTTTGCAACATAAGACCGAATCGAGGTTGTCTGTCACATTTTAGCAATCGCATGACTTGTTTTTGTAATCACATCACCACTCATTCTTGCAATCACAATCACATAGTGATTCACCTTAGCATTAGGCTATGGATTAAGCATAGTGGTAAAGACGTCTTTGGCGAAAAAAGTGCTTGAACACATAGTAGTATGGGAAGAAAGCACATACTGTACTATTACTTCTATAATACTAATACTACTGTAAACTATGGGTATCAGTGTATACTGTATGTGCCAATAGCCTACAATATTATTGCAATTGTCCTGCGTTGCCTCTTGAATATACAGTACTGTATCTGTAGTAGCTTGAACAGTGTTGCATTAAAACACCTTTTTTTTTTTACCTTTAACTAGGCAAGTCAGTTAAGAACAAATTCTTATTTTCAATGACGGCCTAGGAACAGTGGGTTAACTGCCTGTTCAGGGGCAGAACGACAGATTTGTACCTTGTCAGCTCGGGTGTTTGAACTTGCAACCTTCCGGTTACTAGTTCAATGCTCTAACCACTAGGGTACCCTGCCGACCCATTGACAGAATTGACAGTTGACAGAACAGTGAGTCACTCAAGTCTCCTGCACCTTACTGATGTAAAGTGCCATCTTGCATGGCCATTCTTCTGCCCTTATATCATTGTAAATTGGCATTTTATTTATTTATTTAACCTTTATTTAACGAGGCAAGTCAGTTAAGAACAAATTCTTCTTTACAATGGCCTACCCCGGCCAAACCCGGATGACGCTGGGCCAATTGTGCGCCGCCCTATTGTACTCCTAATCACGGCCGGCTGTGATACAGCCTGGATTCAAACCAGAGTGTCTCTAGTGAGACCTCTAGCACTGAGATTCAGTGCCTTAGACCGTTGCACCACTCGGGAGCCCCCAATGGTAGTAAATAGTGGGTCTGTACATGAACAAATGTATTGCTCCCTCCAGTAGCTGACTATAGTAAACTCAGCAGAAAAATAAATGTCCTCTCACTGTCAACTGCCTTTATTTTCAGCAAACTTAACATGTGTAAGTATTTGTATGAACATAGCCAGATTCAACAACTGAGACATAAACTGAACAAGTTCCACAGACATGTGACTAACAGAAATTGAATAATGTGTCCCTGAACAAAGGGGGGGGGTCAAAATCAAAAGTAACAGTATCTGGTGTGGCCACCAGCTGCATTAAGTACTGCAGTGCATCTCTTCCTTGTGGACTGCACCAGATTTGCCAGTTCTTGCTGTGAGATGTTACCCCACTCTTCCACCAAGGCACCTGCAAGTTCTCAGACATTTCTGGGGGGAATGGCCCTTGTCCTCACCCTCTGATACAACAGGTCCCAGACGTGCTCAATGGGATTGAGATCCGGGATCGTCGCTGGCCATGGCAGAACACTGACATTCCTGTCTGGCAGGAAATCACACACAGAACAAGCAGTATGGCTGGTGGCATTGTCATTCTGGAGGGTCATGTCAGGATGAGCCTGCAGGAAGGGTACTACATGAGGGAGGAGGATGTCTTCCCTGTAACGCACAGCGTTGAGATTGCCTGCAATGACAACAAGCTCAGATGCTGTGACACACCGCCCCAGACCATGAAGGACCCTCCACCTCCAAATCGATCCTGCTCCAGAGTACAGGCGTCAGTGTAACGCTCATTCCTTTGACGATATACGTGAATCCGACCATCACCCCTGGTGAGACAAAACCGCGACTCGTCAGTGAAGAGCACTTTTTGCCAGTCCTGTCTGGCAAAAAGTGGGTTTGTGCCCAGAGGCGACATTGTTGCCGGTGATATCTGGTGAGGACCTGCCTTACAACAGGCCTACAAGCCCTCAGTCCAGCCTCTCTCAGCCTATTGTGGACAGTCTGAGCACTGATGGAGGGATTGTACCTGTACCTGTCCCGCAGGTGTGATGTTCGGATGTACCGATTCTGTGCAGGTGTTGTGTGGTCTGCCACTGCGAGGATGATCAGCTGTCCGCCCTGTCTCCCTGTAGCGCTGTCTTCGGTGCCTCACAGTATGGACATTGCAATTTATTGCCCTGGCCACATCTGCAGTTCTCATGCCTCCTTGCAGCACACAGATGAGCAGGGACCCTGGACATCTTTCTTTTGGTGTTTTCAGAGTCAGTAGAAAGGCCTCTCTAGTGTCCTAAGTTTTCATAACTGTGACCTTAATTGCCTACCGTCTGTAAGCTGTTAGTATCTTAATGACCGTTCCACAGGTGCATGTTCATTAATTGTTTATGGTTCATTGAACAAGCATGGGAAAGAGTGTTTAAACCCTTTACAATAAAGAGATGTGAAGTTATTTGGATTTTTAAGAATTATCTTTAAAAGACAGGGTCCTGAAAAAGGGACTTTTCTTTTTTTGCTGAGTTTATATACAAGCTCTCACAGTTGGACAAATTTGACTTCAGATTCTGACATTTATCCACATTTCTCCTAAAGTCAAATTTTGAAGTTACTCCAAACGTCAAATTTCGAAGTTGTTTTTGACACCCTGAGTAGCCAGGGTTGAGCCTCCTGGCAAGGCGCCTCACGGCTGGTTTAATGTAGGCTTTAATTACGAAAGGTTAAGTTAAGGGTTATGGTTTGGGATAGGTTTAAAATAAGTTTAGACATTAAATTAAGGTTTAAGGTTTGGGATAGGTTTAAATTAAGTTTAGGCATTACGTTAAGGGTCAAGGTTTGGGATAGAGTTAAATTAAGGTAAGGCATTAAGTTAAGGGTTAAGTTTTGGGATAGGTTTAAATTAAGTTTAGGCATTAAGTTAAGGGTCAAGGTTTGGGATAGGGTTAAATTAAGTTTAGGCATTACGTTAAGGTTTGGGATAGGGTTAAAATAAAATAAACAAATATCTAGCACTGGGATTAAACCTGTGACCCTCGGAGACAGAGCTCAGTGCTTACCCATGCATACTTGATGGTAATAGTGCTCACCGTTGCCCCTACAGGAGGGTTTTGAAGACATCTCTCGATGTCTTCGGGACCTGGCTGGCCTATATACTGTAACTATGTGATTGCTTTCTCACTGTGCTGGAGTGTGGACTGGGAACCAGCATTGTGTGGTAACTAACCCAACAAGATCTCATAGTTCCCCTTCAAAATGTAATGTATTATGGATGAACCTAAATTTCTGCGTGGTTCCAGGGTTAAAACAGAAACAACTCAAAGGGTTAAGATGAGGTATTAATTCTGAGTGGTTAAGGTTAGGTATTAATTACGAGTGGTTAAGGTTAGGTATTAATTACGAGTGGTTAAGGTTAGGTATTAATTACGAGTGGTTAAGGTTAGGTATTAATTACGAGTGGTTAAGATTAGGTATTAATTACGAGTTGTTAAGGTTAGGTATTAATTACGAGTGGTTAAGGTTAGGTATTAATTACGAGTGGTTAAGATTAGGTATTAATTATGAGTGGTTAAGGTTAGGTATTAGTTACGGGTGGTTAAGGTTAGGTATTAATTGCGAGTGGTTAAGGTTAGGTATTAAATACGAGTGGTTAAGGTTAGGTATTAATTACGAGTGGTTAAGGTTAGGTATTAATTACGAGTGGTTAAGGTTAGGTATTAATTACGAGTGGTTAAGGTTAGGTATTAAATACGAGTGGTTAAGGTTAGGTATTAATTACGAGTGGTTAAGGTTAGGTATTAATTACGAGTGGTTAAGGTTAGGTATTAATTACGAGTGGTTAAGGTTAGGTATTAATTACGAGTGGTTAAGGTTAGGTATTAATTACGAGTGGTTAAGGTTAGGTATTAATTACGAGTGGTTAAGATTAGGTATTAATTACGAGTGGTTAAGATTAGGTATTAATTATGAGTGGTTAAGGTTAGGTATTAAATACGAGTTGTTAAGGTTAGGTATTAATTACGAGTTGTTAAGGTTAGGTATTAATTACGAGTTGTTAAGGTTAGGGCTACGGTTTTGGGAAGGCTTAGTCTTACTACGGCAGGCGAAATCAGGGACACACAGAGTGTTTCTTGGTAGTCTTAAACAAATCTACTTTGTAACAACAGTATACACCTACCAATACCATATCATATATAGAGTTGAAATCTATTCAATTTTGAGTTTGTAGAAGACTGAAATATAACAAAACCGTTTAAAAAGTATGTGTTTATGAATTAAAAAATTATGAATTGACCTCCCGGGTGGCGCAGTGGCCTAGGGCTGCAGCGCCAGCTGTGCCACCAGAGACTCTGGGTTCGCGCCCAGGCTCTGTCGCAGCCGGCTGCAACCTGGAGGTCCATGGGGCGACGCACGATTGGCCTAGCTTTGTCCGGGTTAGGGAGGGTTTGGTCGGTAGGGATATCCTTGTCTCATCGCACACTAGCGACTCCTTTGGCGGGCCAGGTGCAGCGCACGCTAACCAGGTTGCCAGGTGCATGGTGTTTCCTCCGACACATTGGTGCGGCTGGCTTCTGGGTTGGATGCACGCTGTGTTAAGAAGCAGTGCGGCTTGGTTGGGTTGTGTTTCGGAGGACGCATGGCTTTCAACCTTCGTCTCTCCCGAGCCCGTATGGGAGTTGTAGCGATGAGACAAGATAGTAACTACTAACAATTGGATACCACGAAATTGGGGAGAAAAGGGGGTAAAATAAAAAAATATGAATAATATGAATAACATTCCACCCAAGAGCCCACTAGAGGGCGATATGGTCAATTGATTGCAGTAAAGGGCTACAACAAAATTATTAAAACAACGGCAATTTTCTATCAACTATCATCATGTAGTCTCAAGGCTTGCTAAAGCATTGTGAACTGTGGTGGCTCAGTGGTCTGAGCATCACAAGTTTGCATCCAGTGCCCAGTTTATTTCTAGTGATCAGGCTGAACTAACCACCATGGGTGCATCCCAAATGGCACCTTATTCCCTATATAGTACACTACGTTTGACCAGCATGGTGAATTCCTGGGAAGGCAGACATATAATCAGCTGAATTCTCATTTGTAACCGTTTCTATGAAAAGAGCTGGAAGAACACAGTCAGTGTGTGTGAGTGCTTGGGGTGGGGGGATAATGTGTATGAGTGTACACGCCTGTGTGCAGTATCACCTTTGCATGGTTATGCTGGTAAAGTGATCATCTGGCTAGCAGGAGTTTCTAGTGAATGACCAGGGAGAGAATGAGAGAATGAGAGAATGAGAGAGAGAGAGAGAGAGAGAGAGAGAGATGAAATGAGAGAGAGAGAGAGGGAGAGAGAGAGATGAAAATGAGAGAGAGAGAGAGAGAGAGAGAGAGAGATGAAAATGAGAGAGAGAGAGAGAGAGAGATGAAAATGAGAGAGAGAGAGAGAGAGAGAGAGATGAAAATGAGAGAGAGAGAGATGAAAATGAGAGAGAGAGCACGCAAGAGAGAGAGGTGTGGGGGGGGGGGGTGGCGGTCTGAGGTTTCACTGCAAGGATAATTATTAGACTGGTGGAAAGGCAGAGCAGCGTGGGACACTCAGACATGAAGGATATGCATGATCACTACTGGCTATAAGTAGCCTAGACACTGATGACACAGATAAAAAGTCAATAATCCAAGGTTCCACTTGAAAGTGAGATGTTCTGTTTCACTACAAAATATTTTGAGTAGGCTTGTAAAGGACCAGATATGGCATGATTGATATAGCCTACAGTATATATATATATATATATATATATATATATATATATATATATATATATATATATATATATATATATATATATATATATATATGTATATATATATATATATTGTGGTTCAGCATTACTTGTCACCCCCTCAGAAACTGTAGGCTATATTAAACATGCCATATCTGGTCCTTTATATATATATATATATATATATATATAACAAAACCAAAAAAAACAATATATTAATAACATTCCACCCATATATAGATCAGTTGAACCTGAAAACCTAAGTAGTCTAGTATATTTGCAGGGAAAGCAGAGTTTGGGGTGCTGCAAAGAACATGTTATTGGAACATACTTTTAATCTGATCTGACTACTTACAAGCCTACCTATCTTATTATCCGAACTGTAAACAATCTACAGTTGCTTAGCCTATTATCAAGGGCTCAGGTGTCACAGTAACCATCTATTTCATACACAAATAAAGTTATGATCTCCATGGACGCAAAGTAAATTCGATGCACAAAGCAGCATTATAGTGATAGACACAGTACCCTACCTGATATTTCTGATTGAGGCACTCCGTTCAGACTGAATCCCTTGCCATTGTAGAACTGTCGGATATCCGAACAACTCTGAGCTTTTCCGCTCCCCATATCCCCGAATCCCGGGACCGTCAGTGCGCAAATCAACAGAGCCATAAACACGGGGAAATCCATCCTACACTATTACCGTCACACGGCCAAGTTCAAATCCGAAAGGGGGGTGTAGTTTGATTGAGCTAAGTCCTAAAGAACGGGATTCATCTACTGCCAGCCGTTTGTCCAAACTCCTCTTTTACGTTGGGCTTCGCTACTGTCGCTCTCCTGTTGGTTCGCTGCGCCCCGTTTCTGCGCAGTGCTGCACGGGAAGCGTGTGTGTGTGTGTGTGTGGAGGGGAGAGCAGTTCTTCGCAGGGCACCTCGAGGGGCTTTTTGGTTTCAATGTAGATACATCAACCACTGTATCAATTTCACAAAATGTATCTGCACCTCTGGGAAGACAATTCGGTAAACACTGTGCAGTCACCTGAGGAAAGGCAATATAAACACATTTAGAAGACAAATCATGAATCTACAAAATTCCAGGAAATTAACAGGTGAACATTAACGAAAAAGAACGTCTCTGTATGGTATTACCGGAGATGGCAGCTGTCAGCAGATGAGTGAGTGGTAAAACGGCGGTAAAGGTAATGATGCTCTCCCAGCGCTGCTACTCGGTCGAATGAGGAGGAGGCAGAGAGAGAGAGAGAGAGAGCCAGAGAGAGAGAAGGGGGTGGACATAGTGTAAGAGACAAGAACAAATGGGCAAAGAGAGAAAGAGAAAGATGAGAGAGAGAGGCTATAGCTGTTCCTTTAGACACAAATCTCACTCACCTGTCTAGTCTAATTTAGTTAATTAGATATGTAAATTTTGTTTTTAGGGATGTTTACACAGTATACGATCTTTTGAATGATTTAACGCATCACTGAAAATACCTTATCAGCTACCGTGGACATGTGGACTTACCCATACCTTATTTCTAAAGGAATGTGTACAATGTGGCTTGACAGCTTGAAGGCCTCAGGTGTCACAGGTGGATCAGCAGCTGCCCTCAGGTACCAGTCCAACAATCATCAGCTAGCGTCCGTGTGCAGGCGCCTATCTGTGTCATCACTCCTCAAGGTGCAATTACAGACTGGGAGCATGCTGCTACCTGCCCAAACACTGTCTATCTGTTCTGTACCCTTCTGACTGTCTCCCTTGTCTTTGCTGTGTGTGTGTGTGTGTGTGTGTGTGTGTGTGTGTGTGTGTGTGTGTGTGTGTGTGTGTGTGTGTGTGTGTGTGTGTGTGTGTGTGTGTGTGTGTGTGTGTGTGTGTGTGTGTGTGTGTGTGTGTGTGTGTGTGTGTGTGTGTGTGTGTGTGTGTGTTGTGTATATTCACCTGACAGAAGAGTTGTGCATTTGGGTTTCACAGATTTGTACTTTTTTCCAACCCTCATGCTCTCTCCCGCTCTCTCTCTCTCTCTCTCTCTCTCTCTCTCTCTCTCTCTCTCTCTCTCTCTCTCTCTCTCTCTCTCCCTCTCCCTCATTCTTTCACTCTCTCCCTATTTCCATCTCTCTCTCTCTCTCCTCTCTTTATGCACATCTCTAGGCAGCATATCCCTTTGTGTGGTTATGTACTGTAAGTGTGGTGTCCTTGTATTTTATGGGCTATGGATTCCTACGCATTTGAGCGAATGTGTCCGTGACAGAGCGTCCCACTGGTTTTCTCACCAGCCCGCTGTGTATTCACACACTTCAGTTCTTTAACTGTCCTTCGTTCCTCTCACACCTTCCTCTCTAAAGCCTGTCTGTACTCAAGCAACCCTGCATCCCTTTCTGGGTTTGATCTTTTTGAACAAATTCAATGTCAGTGCAGGACTACATACAAAATGCACCTCTACTGACTTACTGGCACAAAACCGTAATGTGACGCATACTGTATAGTGGTGTGTATGTCTCTCATTGAACGTGAAGATGGTTTTCCTTGTTTGATCTCAAAATTCCTGATGGAGATGTGTCATCATGTCATTGAAGTTTTCTATTCTGAAAACTGGCCCTCGCTCAGAGAGGGAGAGAGAGAGGAAGAGGAGGGGACAAGAGACAGAGGAAGGGGGGCCAGATAAAGAGGAGTAGGGACAAAAGAGAGAGGGAGGGAGGGTAGAGGAAGAAAGATGGAGACTAAGGGAAGGACGGAAAGATTGAGAGAGGGTGAGTGAGGTAGAGAGAGAGAGAAAGAGAACGAGAGAGAAAGAAAAGTGTGCAATACGCCATAAATGGTCATATCCGTCCTGCTTCATGCATCTATTTGTAACCACACAACATTGTTTATGAATGCATACTGTCACTCTATTCTTATTAGCTGTACCATGTGACTAGATCACTCCTAGCATTAGCTACGGTCCTCTCACGTATCACACAGTGCACCCTCAACTACATAGACACACCCACTCGCTCACACCCTCTCTTATCACACATAATAGTTATTCTTAGTAGAAATGAATAGCGGATATTTTACAACATTGCTACAGTACTGTATTATGAACTGTTCTGCATTCTTGTGGCTAATTGTATTGTTATACTTTAGTAGCGCAGTTAGATGTTGTGTGTCAAAAGGGCGCGGCCTTACAGACTCCTCCTCCTACCACATGCAGTAGACAGAGAAGAATGTGAAGTTCTTTCTTTTTCCCTTTCCCTCACTTTTGTACATCCCTGCATGCATGTGTGTGAGGGTCTGTGTATATTTCAACACACGTGGCTCTATGTTGGCCCTTGGTTGTGGTATATAAGGGTAGCCTGATGGGGAAGCTCTCCGGTGTCTGGTATGGAGATTATTAACGCGGGCTAAAGCCACAACGCCGCCATTTTGTCTGCAGGCTCCACAATTTAAGTTTTATTGGGCCTGACCATGAAAGCTTTCCTAACGAGTAGCAGGCTGCAGGAAGTATGTGTGTGTGTGTGTGTGTTTGGTTTGAGGGAGAGGTGAGGGGGAAGAGGGGGAGGAGAGAGAAGCTGAGGGGGTGAGAGGGTGAGTGGGTACTCATCTTCCACACCATACTGTTATTGCATGACAGGCATTTTCGGGACGTGATACTGCTGTGAATAGGAAAATGATACTGTTCTATTGAACTCAAATCATAGACACACATGCACACACACACACACTTTTTTCACTCTGCACTAAAGGCTGTTTGGATCTGTTAAGCCAGCAAACAGGTATTTACAAAGAAACCCCACTGAGGCACTGTGGTAGGTGCTGTCAGTTGGCCATACCTGCTGCTCTCTGTGTGTGTGTGTGTGTGTGTGTGTGTGTGTGTGTGTGTGTGTGTGTGTGTGTGTGTGTGTGTGTGTGTGTGTGTGTGTGTGTGTGTGTGTGTGTGTGTGTGTGTGTGTGTGTGTGCGTGTGCGGCAGAGTGAGATATAGAGTCACTCTCTCCTTCAGTGAAGCTATGGGTTAGCTCCACATACCCCAGAGACAAAGGCTGACAGGTGCCTAATGACTGGGACTTTCACCTTAAAGAGAACTCTCTCTCTCTCGCTCTCTCTCTCTCTCTCTTTCTCTCTCTCTCTCTTTCTCTCTCTCTCGCTCTCGCTCTCTCTCTCTCTCTCTCTCTCTCTCTCTCTCTCTCTCTCTCTCTCTCTCTCTCTCTCTCTCTCTCTCTCTCTCTCTCTCTCTCTCTCTCTCTCTCTCTCTCTCTCTCTCTCTCTCTCTCGCTCTCTCTCTCTCTCTCTCTCTCTCTCTCTCTCTCTCTCTCTCTCTCTCTCTCTCTCTCTCTCTGTATATCACTTGCTGATGCCATTTGCACAGTGTCTGTCTGTGCAAACACAGCGTCTACACTAATACCACATCTGAATTATCCTCCACACAGAGTCCTGAGAGAGACAGAAAGAGGCGAAGGGGGAGAAAGGGCGAAATCTTGACGAAAGATGAGGGAGGAGAAATAGAAGGCAGAGAAAAGGAGAGAAAGAGGTATGACAGAGAGGGTGAGGGACGAGAAAGAGAGACAGAAAAGGGAGAAAAAACAGAAGGAGGAGAGAAGAGGGAAAGGAGAGGAGTAGAAGCCAATACCAACCAATACTCCTTTCCCAGATATTCTGCCGTCATCCTAGTGGGAGGGCCATTGTTGGGGCTGAGCGATACCTCGTTGGGGGGGGCTAGAGGTCTGTATACCATTCCCTATCCCTGTGGGTAGCCTGGTGGTCTGGCACCACCACGTCTCCTATAGGCAAATACCAAACTGAACACATTCCACACATCCCATTACACCGGCTTCCAGGCTATAAATATTTCAATCAATCACATCATCAGCTCTACTGGGTCTTCCTGTGTTGGAAGCAAGAGTCTATGAGACAAAAAGCAGAGAAATTAATGGAAGTAAGGAAGAGTACTGTGAAAAAGGCTAAGGGAATGGATGGAGAGAGGTTGCTGAGAGACAGAGAGGAGGGATGGAATGAAAGAGGTTAGGAATGGGTGAGAATGTATGGAGGTAAGCTGTTTGGTTAGAGAGAGGTGATGGACTAGTACAGGAAATACAATGCCCTGTAAAGCGCTGGCGTCTCTCTCCCATTGATAGTATACCCCACTCTCTCTCCTCCTTTGTCTTTCCTTATACATTAGCGTACAGTCACTATCTGGCTCTACACTTCTCCTCTTCTCTGACACCTTCATCCAATTAGTCTTTTCATTGGCTTCCATGCTGTTCCCATTTAAATATTTCGGCTCCTCCATTTGTCATGTGTCTTAGTGGATAAATGAACCTCTCTTGGTGGCTGCCACAGAGTCGTGATAATTACTGTGAACTCATAAAGTCCTGGGAAGGTAGTGTGGAGGGTACAGCAGGCTGGGGAGTCAGGGGTAATACACCACACTCTGGGTCTTCTCATTACAAGCCTCTTGTAACCTGTTGGTAACAACAGCTTTGGGACAACACACAACATGAGTATGAACAACAAGATTACAATGAATGCTGACGTGAAAAAGTGCAGGTTGAAGATGCAATTAAGTACTTGTTAATGTGTAATAACCTATTGCCATTATAAAGGTTCTGTGCCTGCATGTCTTCACTATAGAGATAGGTTAGAGGGGTAGTTCACCCTAAAATCAAACTTTCTCATACATTTCCAGACCTCCAAAGAGATGTAAAGTCATGCTCCAGGTGCATATCCCACTCCAGGTGCATATCCCACTCCAGGTGCATATCCCACTCCAGGTGCATATCCCACTCCAGGTGCATATCCCACTCCAGGTGCATATCCCACTCCAGGTGCATATCCCACTCTAGGTGCATATCCCACTCCAGGTGCATATCCCACTCTAGGTGCATATCCCACTCCAGGTGCATATCCCACTCCAGGTGCATATCCCACTCCAGGTGCATATCCCACTCCAGGTGCATATCCCACTCCAGGTGCATATCCCACTCCAGGTGCATATCCCACTCCAGGTGCATATCCCACTCCAGGTGCATATCCCACGCCATCTGTTGTGTCCAGCTATAAGTATTAGGAGTAACCTCCAGTCCTCAAACCTAAACTACTGGTTTGGATTGGCACCATCTAACCGAGTTCTGGACACTGTGGGGGGTTCGTATCACTTGGAGCTCCTCAGACCCCTGTGTGGAACTCCTAACTATGTTCCCGCAGACTCCAATGAATGCCGGAACATTTCTACTAAATTCACTTACTCTCTTCATAGAAAAACCTTCACCAAATTGCTCTTCCTCTCCTCTGTCTGTCGCTTTGTTTTCATGATGAATTTACCATCTAGGAGATATCATCTTCATTTGAGCCCACTGTTAGTGGTAGGGGCAGTGTCTCTTTCTCCCTACCCCCCCCTGTTAGTGGTAGGGGCAGTGTCTCTTTCTCCCTACCCCCCTGTTAGTGGTAGGGGGAGTGTCTCTTTCCCCCTATCTCCCCTGTTAGTGGTAGGGGCAGTGTCTCTTTCTCCCTATCTCCCCTGTTAGTGGTAGGGGCAGTGTCTCTTTCTCCCTACCCCCCCCTGTTAGTGGTAGGGGGAGTGTCTCTTTCTCCCTACCTCCCCTGTTAGTGGTAGGGGCAGTGTCTCTTTCTCCCTACCTCCCCTGTTAGTGGCAGGGGCAGTGTCTCTTTCTCCCTACCTCCACTGTTAGTGGAAGTGTCTCTTTCTCCCTACCTCCCCTGTTAGTGGTAGGGGCAGTGTCTCTTTCTCCCTACCTCCCCTGTTAGTGGCAGGGGCAGTGTCTCTTTCTCCCTACCTCCACTGTTAGTGGAAGTGTCTCTTTCTCCCTAACTCCCCTGTTAGTGGTAGGGGCAGTGTCTCTTTCTCCCTACCGCCCCGGTTAGTGGTAGGGGCAGTGTATCTTTCTCCATACCTCCCCTGTTAGAGGTAGTGTCTCTTTCTCCCTACCTCCCCTGTTAGTGGTAGGGGCAGGGTCTCTTTCTCCCTACCTCCCCTGTTAGTGGTAGGGGCAGGGTCTCTTTCTCCCTACCTCCCCTGTTAGTGGTAGGGGCAGTGTCTCTTTCTCCCTACCTCCCCTGTTAGTGGTAGGGGCAGGGTCTCTTACTCCCTACCTCCCCTGTTAGTGGTAGTGTCTCTTTCTCCCTACCTCCCCTGTTAGTGGTAGTGTCTCTTTCTCCCTACCTCCCCTGTTAGTGGTAGTGTCTCTTTCTCCCTACCTCCCCTGTTATTGGTAGGGGCAGTGTCTCTTTCTCCCTACCTCCCCTGTTAGTGGTAGGGGCAGTGTCTCTTTCTCCCTACCTCCCCTGTTAGTGGTAGGGGCAGTGTCTCTTTCTCCCTACCTCCCCTGTAAGTGTCAGGGTCTCTTTCTCCCTACCTCCCCTGTTAGTGGTAGTGTCTCTTTCTCCCTACCTCCCCTGTTAGTGGCAGTGTCTCTTTCTCCCTACCTCCCCTGTTAGTGGTAGTGTCTCTTTCTCCCTACCTCCCCTGTTAGTGGTAGGGGCAGTGTCTCTTTCTCCCTACCTCCCCTGTTAGTGGCAGTGTCTCTTTCTCCCTACCTCCCCTGTTAGTGGTAGTGTCTCTTTCTCCCTACCTCCCTGTTAGTGGTAGTGTCTCTTTCTCCCTACCTCCCCTGTTAGTGGTAGGGGCAGTGTCTCTTTCTCCCTACCTCCCCTGTAAGTGTCAGGGTCTCTTTCTCCCTACCTCCCCTGTTAGTGGTAGTGTCTCTTTCTCCCTACCTCCCCTGTTAGTGGCAGTGTCTCTTTCTCCCTACCTCCCCTGTTAGTGGTAGGGGCAGGGTCTCTTTCTCCCTACCTCCCCTGTTAGTGGTAGGGGCAGTGTCGCTTTCTCCCTACCTCCCCTGTTAGTGGTAGGGGCAGTGTCTCTTTCTCCCTACCTCCCCTGTTAGTGGTAGGGGCAGTGTCTCTTTCTCCCTACCTCCCCTGTTAGTGGTAGGGGCAGTGTCTCTTTCTCCCTACCTCCCCTGTTAGGGGCAGTGTCTCTTTCTCCCTACCTCCCCTGTTAGTGGTAGTGTCTCTTTCTCCCTACCTCCCCTGTTAGTGGTAGGGGCAATGTCTCTTTCTCCCTACCTCCCCTGTTATTGGTAGGGGCAGTGTTTCTTTCTCCCTACCTCCCCTGTTAGTGGTAGGGGCAGTGTTTCTTTCTCCCTACCTCCCCTGTTAGTGGTAGGGGCAGTGTCTCTTTCTCCCTACCTCCCCTGTTAGTGTCACTGTCTCTTTCTCCCTAACTCCCCTGTTAGTGGTAGGGGCAGTGTCTCTTTCTCCCTACCTCCCCTGTTAGTGGTAGTGTCCCTTTCTCCCTACCTCCCCTGTTAGTGGTAGGGGCAGTGTCTCTTTCTCCCTACCTCCCCTGTTAGTGGTAGTGTCTCTTTCTCCCTACCTCCCCTGTTAGTGGTAGGGGCAGTGTCTCTTTCTCCCTACCTCCCCTGTTAGTGGTAGTGTCTCTTTCTCCCTACCTCCCCTGTTAGTGGTAGTGTCTCTTTCTCCCTACCTCCCCTGTTAGTGGTAGTGTCTCTTTCTCCCTACCTCCCCTGTTATTGGTAGGGGCAGTGTCTCTTTCTCCCTACCTCCCCTGTTAGTGGTAGGGGCAGTGTCTCTTTCTCCCTACCTCCCCTGTTAGTGGTAGGGGCAGTGTCTCTTTCTCCCTACCTCCCCTGTAAGTGTCAGGGTCTCTTTCTCCCTACCTCCCCTGTTAGTGGTAGTGTCTCTTTCTCCCTACCTCCCCTGTTAGTGGCAGTGTCTCTTTCTCCCTACCTCCCCTGTTAGTGGTAGTGTCTCTTTCTCCCTACCTCCCCTGTTAGTGGTAGGGGCAGTGTCTCTTTCTCCCTACCTCCCCTGTTAGTGGCAGTGTCTCTTTCTCCCTACCTCCCCTGTTAGTGGTAGTGTCTCTTTCTCCCTACCTCCCCTGTTAGTGGTAGTGTCTCTTTCTCCCTACCTCCCCTGTTAGTGGTAGGGGCAGTGTCTCTTTCTCCCTACCTCCCCTGTAAGTGTCAGGGTCTCTTTCTCCCTACCTCCCCTGTTAGTGGTAGTGTCTCTTTCTCCCTACCTCCCCTGTTAGTGGCAGTGTCTCTTTCTCCCTACCTCCCTGTTAGTGGTAGGGGCAGGGTCTCTTTCTCCCTACCTCCCCTGTTAGTGGTAGGGGCAGTGTCGCTTTCTCCCTACCTCCCCTGTTAGTGGTAGGGGCAGTGTCTCTTTCTCCCTACCTCCCCTGTTAGTGGTAGGGGCAGTGTCTCTTTCTCCCTACCTCCCCTGTTAGTGGTAGGGGCAGTGTCTCTTTCTCCCTACCTCCCCTGTTAGGGGCAGTGTCTCTTTCTCCCTACCTCCCCTGTTAGTGGTAGTGTCTCTTTCTCCCTACCTCCCCTGTTAGTGGTAGGGGCAATGTCTCTTTCTCCCTACCTCCCCTGTTATTGGTAGGGGCAGTGTTTCTTTCTCCCTACCTCCCCTGTTAGTGGTAGGGGCAGTGTTTCTTTCTCCCTACCTCCCCTGTTAGTGGTAGGGGCAGTGTCTCTTTCTCCCTACCTCCCCTGTTAGTGTCACTGTCTCTTTCTCCCTAACTCCCCTGTTAGTGGTAGGGGCAGTGTCTCTTTCTCCCTACCTCCCCTGTTAGTGGTAGTGTCTCTTTCTCCCTACCTCCCCTGTTAGTGGTAGGGGCAGTGTCTCTTTCTCCCTACCTCCCCTGTTAGTGGTAGTGTCTCTTTCTCCCTACCTCCCCTGTTAGTGGTAGGGGCAGTGTCTCTTTCTCCCTACCTCCCCTGTTAGTGGTAGTGTCTCTTTCTCCCTACCTCCCCTGTTAGTGGTAGGGGCAATGTCTCTTTCTCCCTACCTCCCCTGTTAGTGGTAGGGGCAGTGTCTCTTTCTCCCTACCTCCCCTGTTAGTGGTAGTGTCTCTTTCTCCCTACCTCCCCTGTTAGTGGTAGGGGCAGTGTCTCTTTCTCCCTACCTCCCCTGTTAGTGGTAGTGTCTCTTTCTCCCTACCTCCCCTGTTAGTGGTAGGGGCAGTGTCTCTTTCTCCCTACCTCCCCTGTTAGTGGTAGTGTCTCTTTCTCCCTACCTCCCCTGTTAGTGGTAGGGGCAGTGTCTCTTTCTCCCTACCTCCCCTGTTAGTGGTAGGGGCAGTGTCTCTTTCTCCCTACCTCCCCTGTTAGTGGTAGTGTCTCTTTCTCCCTACCTCCCCTGTTAGTGGTAGGGGCAATGTCTCTTTCTCCCTACCTCCCCTGTTAGTGGTAGGGGCAGTGTCTCTTTCTCCCTACCTCCCCTGTTAGTGGTAGTGTCTCTTTCTCCCTACCTCCCCTGTTAGTGGTAGGGGCAATGTCTCTTTCTCCCTACCTCCCCTGTTAGTGGTAGGGGCAGTGTCTCTTTCTCCCTACCTCCCCTGTTAGTGGTAGGGGCAGTGTCTCTTTCTCCCTACCTCCCCTGTTAGTGGTAGGGGCAATGTCTCTTTCTCCCTACCTCCCCTGTTAGTGGTAGGGGCAGTGTCTCTTTCTCCCTACCTCCCCTGTTAGTGGTAGGGGCAATGTCTCTTTCTCCCTACCTCCCCTGTTAGTGGTAGGGGCAGTGTCTCTTTCTCCCTACCTCCCCTGTTAGTGGTAGGGGCAATGTCTCTTTCTCCCTACCTCCCCTGTTAGTGGTAGGGGCAGTGTCTCTTTCTCCCTACCTCCCCTGTTAGTGGTAGGTGCAGTTTCTCTTTCTCCCTACCTCCCCTGTTAGTGTCACTGTCTCTTTCTCCCTACCTCCCCTGTTAGTGGTAGGGGCAGTGTCTCTTTCTCCCTACCTCCCCTGTTAGTGGTAGGGGCAGTGTCTTTTTCTCCCTACCTCCCCTGTTAGTGGCAGTGTCTATTTCTCCCTACCTCCCCTGTTAGTGGTAGGGGCAGTGTCTCTTTCTCCCTTCCTCCCCTGTTAGTGGCAGTGTCTCTTTCTCCCTACCTCCCCTGTTAGTGGCAGTGTCTCTTTCTCCCTACCTCCCCTGTTAGTGGCAGTGTCTCTTTCTCCCTACCTCCCCTGTTAGTGGTAGGGGCAATGTCTCTTTCTCCCTACCTCCCCTGTTATTGGTAGGGGCAATGTCTCTTTCTCCCTACCTCCCCTGTTAGTGGTATGGGCAGGGTCTCTTTCTCCCTACCTCCCCTGTTAGTGCTAGGGGCAATGTCTCTTTCTCCCTACCTCCCCTGTTAGTGGTAGGGGCAGGGTCTCTTTCTCCCTACCTCCCCTGTTAGTGGTAGGGGCAGGGTCTCTTTCTCCCTAACTCCCCTGTTAGTGCTAGGGGCAATGTCTCTTTCTCCCTACCTCCCCTGTTAGTGCTAGGGGCAATGTCTCTTTCTCCCTACCTCCCCTGTTAGTGGTAGGGGCAGTGTCTCTTTCTCCCTACCTCCCCTGTAAGTGTCAGGGTCTCTTTCTCCCTACCTCCCCTGTTAGTGGTAGTGTCTCTTTCTCCCTACCTCCCCTGTTAGTGGCAGTGTCTCTTTCTCCCTACCTCCCCTGTTAGTGGTAGGGGCAGGGTCTCTTTCTCCCTACCTCCCCTGTTAGTGGTAGGGGCAGTGTCGCTTTCTCCCTACCTCCCCTGTTAGTGGTAGGGGCAGTGTCTCTTTCTCCCTACCTCCCCTGTTAGTGGTAGGGGCAGTGTCTCTTTCTCCCTACCTCCCCTGTTAGTGGTAGGGGCAGTGTCTCTTTCTCCCTACCTCCCCTGTTAGGGGCAGTGTCTCTTTCTCCCTACCTCCCCTGTTAGTGGTAGTGTCTCTTTCTCCCTACCTCCCCTGTTAGTGGTAGGGGCAATGTCTCTTTCTCCCTACCTCCCCTGTTATTGGTAGGGGCAGTGTTTCTTTCTCCCTACCTCCCCTGTTAGTGGTAGGGGCAGTGTTTCTTTCTCCCTACCTCCCCTGTTAGTGGTAGGGGCAGTGTCTCTTTCTCCCTACCTCCCCTGTTAGTGTCACTGTCTCTTTCTC
Source organism: Oncorhynchus masou masou (assembly GCF_036934945.1). Lineage (NCBI taxonomy): Eukaryota > Metazoa > Chordata > Actinopteri > Salmoniformes > Salmonidae > Oncorhynchus > Oncorhynchus masou. Next base: position 17,313,028 of record NC_088228.1, on the reverse strand, counting down.
CCTAACTCCCCTGTTAGTGGTAGGGGCAGTGTCTCTTTCTCCCTACCTCCCCTGTTAGTGGTAGTGTCTCTTTCTCCCTACCTCCCCTGTTAGTGGTAGGGGCAGTGTCTCTTTCTCCCTACCTCCCCTGTTAGTGGTAGTGTCTCTTTCTCCCTACCTCCCCTGTTAGTGGTAGGGGCAGTGTCTCTTTCTCCCTACCTCCCCTGTTAGTGGTAGTGTCTCTTTCTCCCTACCTCCCCTGTTAGTGGTAGGGGCAATGTCTCTTTCTCCCTACCTCCCCTGTTAGTGGTAGGGGCAGTGTCTCTTTCTCCCTACCTCCCCTGTTAGTGGTAGTGTCTCTTTCTCCCTACCTCCCCTGTTAGTGGTAGGGGCAGTGTCTCTTTCTCCCTACCTCCCCTGTTAGTGGTAGTGTCTCTTTCTCCCTACCTCCCCTGTTAGTGGTAGGGGCAGTGTCTCTTTCTCCCTACCTCCCCTGTTAGTGGTAGTGTCTCTTTCTCCCTACCTCCCCTGTTAGTGGTAGGGGCAGTGTCTCTTTCTCCCTACCTCCCTGTTAGTGGTAGGGGCAGTGTCTCTTTCTCCCTACCTCCCCTGTTAGTGGTAGTGTCTCTTTCTCCCTACCTCCCCTGTTAGTGGTAGGGGCAATGTCTCTTTCTCCCTACCTCCCCTGTTAGTGGTAGGGGCAGTGTCTCTTTCTCCCTACCTCCCCTGTTAGTGGTAGTGTCTCTTTCTCCCTACCTCCCCTGTTAGTGGTAGGGGCAATGTCTCTTTCTCCCTACCTCCCCTGTTAGTGGTAGGGGCAGTGTCTCTTTCTCCCTACCTCCCCTGTTAGTGGTAGGGGCAGTGTCTCTTTCTCCCTACCTCCCCTGTTAGTGGTAGGGGCAATGTCTCTTTCTCCCTACCTCCCCTGTTAGTGGTAGGGGCAGTGTCTCTTTCTCCCTACCTCCCCTGTTAGTGGTAGGGGCAATGTCTCTTTCTCCCTACCTCCCCTGTTAGTGGTAGGGGCAGTGTCTCTTTCTCCCTACCTCCCCTGTTAGTGGTAGGGGCAATGTCTCTTTCTCCCTACCTCCCCTGTTAGTGGTAGGGGCAGTGTCTCTTTCTCCCTACCTCCCCTGTTAGTGGTAGGTGCAGTTTCTCTTTCTCCCTACCTCCCCTGTTAGTGTCACTGTCTCTTTCTCCCTACCTCCCCTGTTAGTGGTAGGGGCAGTGTCTCTTTCTCCCTACCTCCCCTGTTAGTGGTAGGGGCAGTGTCTTTTTCTCCCTACCTCCCCTGTTAGTGGCAGTGTCTATTTCTCCCTACCTCCCCTGTTAGTGGTAGGGGCAGTGTCTCTTTCTCCCTTCCTCCCCTGTTAGTGGCAGTGTCTCTTTCTCCCTACCTCCCCTGTTAGTGGCAGTGTCTCTTTCTCCCTACCTCCCCTGTTAGTGGCAGTGTCTCTTTCTCCCTACCTCCCCTGTTAGTGGTAGGGGCAATGTCTCTTTCTCCCTACCTCCCCTGTTATTGGTAGGGGCAATGTCTCTTTCTCCCTACCTCCCCTGTTAGTGGTATGGGCAGGGTCTCTTTCTCCCTACCTCCCCTGTTAGTGCTAGGGGCAATGTCTCTTTCTCCCTACCTCCCCTGTTAGTGGTAGGGGCAGGGTCTCTTTCTCCCTACCTCCCCTGTTAGTGGTAGGGGCAGGGTCTCTTTCTCCCTAACTCCCCTGTTAGTGCTAGGGGCAATGTCTCTTTCTCCCTACCTCCCCTGTTAGTGCTAGGGGCAATGTCTCTTTCTCCCTACCTCCCCTGTTAGTGCTAGGGGCAGGGTCTCTTTCTCCCTACCTCCCCTGTTAGTGGTAGGGGCAGGGTCTCTTTCTCCCTAACTCCCCTGTTAGTGGTAGAGGCAGGGTCTCTTTCTCCCTACCTCCTTCATCTCTCTCTCTTCATTTAACAACATTTCTCTCTCTGACTTGCTTTCTTTTACTCCTCTCTCTTAAGTTGAGCCTCCCCCTTTCTTAGTTCCAGTTGTGTCAGTAATCTGGGCATGGGGCCTGGCATACAGTCAACTCTGCCACCAACCTCCTCTGTGATCACAGCAGGGCCTGGCTAATGGTGAGTTGGCATTTGGATTAATGGTCATTTTAGCACACTCCGCACATGGTGTTGTAAACTTCATTGTAAAACAAATCTATCTTGTAAAGCTGTCTAGAGGGAAAACCGTCTGTCTTTTGGTGGAGTTTCAAATGAAGCTGTAATGCACTGGTACATTTCCTGCAGGCAGGCGAGGACTGGATACGGAAAGTGTTCTTCCATAACCACTAACACACACATCATTTTTTGTTTTATTGTTTGTATATTTTTTGTTGTTGCATTGTTTGTATATTGTTGTGTTTTAAATTTGGGTGACTGTCCTTGTCTATCAGTGTATCAATGTTTTGGTACTCGACATGTTAAAAAATAAACAAATAAATAAACAAATAACTTTACAAAAGGGAACACTTGACTGGAGCTACTGTATATTCAGTAATGCAGCGATGGGCATTACATGGAACCTGGATGTATGTAACACAGAGTTATTCTTCATAACAGCAATACGTGGTTTTTCTTTATAGATGTTCTGCATGGGCATTGGAGAGACCTTATGTCGACAGATCTAAAACTGACCACTGCCCAAATCTCGGCTGTGGCTTAGCACGTCCATATTCCCCTCTTTATCCTTGTCCTACAATGGCTATTGATGCTTTACCTGTCGGGCCCAGAGGACAAGGGTGACGGAGAGAGGACGAGGGTAAGAGAGAGAGAGAGGACGAGGGTAAGAGAGAGAGAGGACGAGGGTGAGAGAGAGAGAGAGAGGACGATGGTGAGCGAGAGAGAGAGAGGACGAGGGTGAGAGAGGATAAGGGTGAGAGAGAGGATGAGGGTGAGCGAGAGAGAGAGGACGAGGGTGAGAGTGAGAGTGGGAAAGATGTGAAAGGTAGAGAGACGCACAATGGTGCCAATGGGGCTGGACACTCATGTAAATGTAATAACTATTTTTATACTGGGGGAATGTATTGATACGCCTAACAGAATGAGGGGGAGACCACACAACTATACAACCTGATAGACAGAATAGATAGAATACACCCTAATAAAAGGTGGAAGAGACAGAAGGAGTGGTCTATGTGAAGGGATAGCACCCAAAGGAGCAAAGGAAGAGCGAGGGAGGAACATTCACAGGAGCATCCATCGATTTTGGACATGGAGGAGCAAGGATGGGCAGAATGCCAAACAGAACATGTCTGTTCTGTCTGAGAGAGGATGGATAGAAGATGACAGACAACCTCATACTGAAGGTTTCCATCACTTCATCTGTACGGCCGATCTACTGGTTGTTGTTTTGTTGGTGTTTGTATGGACCAGTAGTATCCTTTGTGATTTAGTAACCTAATGTAGCAGGTGCCTGAGTCCCCACTTCGGCTTTTCATGGGAACTGAAGTTAGGTTGAAACATCCGTTTTCTGCCAACACCGCTAAGGGTGGTGATTTAGTGACAAGAAGAACTTACTTGCCCTATTTTGGCTACCTTGTCCTGCAGACTTCTGTTCCTTCCCTCGTGCTGCATACAGCCTAATGCCTGCATATTTTGTGGATTACTTGCGCTAGTTGGTTCAGAAATGAGCACCAACAGGAGTCTCATATGTGTAAACAACATGGTGGCAAATCCAAGTTCTTAATTTAGAACTATGCAACTAAATGTTTCCTTGACTTAAAACATGGGGTCTCACGAGATGAGACATTTTAATGAAGAGACACACTGAAAAATACCCTTGGACCATTTCCTCAGTGATTCAGCTCACGATGGGGATGGTGGGCTTGAGTAATGCTCGATGCCAAGACCCCAGCAGACCCCCCATCCCCCATCCTCACACACACACACACACACACACACACACACACACACACACACACACACACACACACACACACACACACACACACACACACACACACACACACACACACCACCAACCCTCCTTTAAAGGCCCAGTGCAGTCAAAAACATGATTATCCCATGTTTTATATATATTTCAACACTATGAGATTGGAATAATAATGTGAAATTGTGAAAATAATAATACTTGCCTTTCAGTGTAAGAGCTGTTTTTGAAAAGACGGCCTGAAATGTCAGTTGTTTTGGTGGGATGGACTTTTTGTCACACCCTGACCTTAGAGATCCGTATTATTCTCTATGTTTGGTTAGGTCAGGGTGTGACTCAGGTGGGAAATTCTATGTTTTCTATTTCTTTGTTTTTGGCCGCGTGTGGTTCCCAATCAGAGGCAGCTGTCTATAGTTGTCTCTGATTGGGAGTAATACTTAGGCAGCCTGTTTTCCACCTGAGTTTGTGGGATCTTGTTTTCTGTTTAGTGTTTCTGCCTGACAGGACTGTGTGCTTTTCTTTTTTTGTTATTTTGTTTGAGTGTTCTCTGAAATTAAAGGAATCATGAACACATTCCACGCTGCGCTTTGGTCCACTCTTCCTACCACCAACGAGAGTCATTACACTTTTGGCCACCCTGGTGACATCACCAGGTGGTAAATTAGTTATTAAACCAATAAGAAAGAGTTCCAAATCTCTCTGCCAATAACAGCTACTTTTTAGTTTTCCCCTCCCCACTCAGACCTCTTCCAGGGAGTCCTAGCAAAATTCTTACTTGAGAAATTGCTCTTTGATAAAAAGCTATTTTTGCTTATTTTTTAAATAATTTTAATTGAATATAAGGTTGTTAATAATGAATAATTGTTTACCCAGAAATGATTTGATATTGAGATAAAAGTGTCTGCGTTGGACCTTTAACTAATGTAGTCTACTGTTTAATTGGAATGGGTAGGCACGCCTTGCAGGGCCACATATCTCTGCGTTGTCATCGGGGGAATACGACTAATCTGTTTCCCTAACGGGTCAGCCGCCTTTCACGGCCCTATTGCTCTCCACCTTATTAAGACACAATACATTCTAATGACAACTAGCTCACGTTACACTCCACTAGGAGAGGAGCATTGGAATGTAACGTGTGTACGTACGTGCATGCGCACACAATTAATGGCCAGTGATTTTTTATGTTGATTTTGAGTCATTATTAAACTCTTATCCAGAGTGACTTACAAGAGAAATTAGGGTTAGGTGCATTGCTCAAGGGCACATTGACAGATTGTTGACGTAGTTGGCTTGGGGACTTGAACCAGCAACCTTTTGGTTACTGGCCCAATGCTCTTACCCGCTAGGCTACCTGATGCCGCAACCTCCCCTTCTTCTCTTATGCCCCTCTGTCCCCTTGCCTTGACCCACCCGTAGGCCCTGAAGTGGGGACCTCCTCACCACTCTGTTCCCTCTCAGTCCCTGCCTCGGTCTGTCAGTCACCTGTCCACAGACTCAAGCCTTTTGGTTTCAGAGCTGCTTGAGCCTCTCTATTTTTCTTTAATAACCTACAGTATAACTATGGATTCCTATGGGATCTTGCTTTATTGTGGAGTGGAGTGTGTTTGTGTGTGCATGTCTAAGTGTGTGTGTGTGTGTAGTTCTGCCTTTTTGTGTTCAAATTCATCTCTGTTCATCCTCCTGAACATGCCTTCCAATGACTAGCCAAAGGGCTCTGCTGGGTATTGGACCAAGGTGCCTTTTGGATTCTGTGGTATTAAAAATGGCCTGTGTGTGTGTTTCTGTGTGTGTGTTTCTGTGTGTGTGTTTCTGTGTGTGTGTTTCTGTGTGTGTGTTTCTGTGTGTGTGTTTCTGTGTGTGTGTTTCTGTGTGTGTGTTTCTGTGTGTGTGTTTCTGTGTGTGTGTTTCTGTGTGTGTGTTTCTGTGTGTGTGTTTCTGTGTGTGTGTTTCTGTGTGTGTGTTTCTGTGTGTGTGTTTCTGTCTGTGTGTTTCTGTGTGTGTGTTTCTGTGTGTGTGTTTCTGTGTGTGTGTTTCTGTGTGTGTGTTTCTGTGTGTGTGTTTCTGTGTGTGTGTTTCTGTGTGTGTGTTTCTGTGTGTGTGTTTCTGTGTGTGTGTTTCTGTGTGTGTGTTTCTGTGTGTGTGTTTCTGTGTGTGTGTTTCTGTGTGTGCCCCAAGAAAGAAAGGCACATATACACACATACAAGGTGACCCATTCTCTTTTCTGGTCCCATCTCCTTTTGGCACCTTTGACTACACCTTTGACTACAAAGCCCATGAATTCAACGTAGTGTTCTTAATACATATGTATGATATTTTTCTTTATATACTCAGAAAAGGGAATGTATGGAGAATGTCACATTACGCTAGTTTGAGGAAATTGGTTGTTTGGTCTTGAGCAGTAAGGATTTCAAAAGGTTATTTGGCTGTCCCCATAGGAGAACCCTTTTCGGTTCCAAGTAAAACCTTTCCTCTGAGGAAAGGGTTCTACATGGAACCCAAAACAGTTCTACTTGTAACCAAAAGGGTTCTAACTGGAACCAACAAGGGTTCTTCAAAGGGTTCTCCAATGGGGACAGCTGGAGAACCCTTTTATGTCCTAGATAGTGTAGCAGTAACTCTCAATGCTCAAGTCCCAGTCCTGTTTCCTCCATCTAAGGGGGACCTAAGAGGACTTTGGAGAGGGGCAGAGTTGTAGAGTCTGACCTTCTCTCTATTTGCATCCAGGGAGCCTCTGGTTAAACTTATCTGTGTAACAACAGAGCAGAGTGCCACTTCTGTCAACAGCACCAGGAATAGTTTAGAGACACTGCTGGCTGGGACAGTCACTGCTACTGCTGGAAGGACAGTCACAGTTGCAACTTAGTAGTGGTGGCTTCGATGGTGACAGCTACAGTAGCTCTCTCAACTGATGTGTGGCTGACTGGTTCAGACTGTATGGCTCTAGGCTGTCTGACTGGATGTTCCGATGGAGGAAATGTAGCTATTTATGGAAAATAATTGCCCAGAATTAGCCAGTAGTGTTCGCTTTACACACAAGCACACAATAATCCTTCTGCAACAGGAAATTTGAATGATTATGTGGATTATAATTAATAAACATTTGTGTAGGGGTTGATGCATTTTTCGTAAGGGAAAAGTCGAAATTCAGAAGCCTTTTTAAACCTCAATACACTCCAAGTTTTACATTTCCTGCATTGAACGAAAGTTCTCCTGCAACAGGGTGATCAAATTAAGATCCCACACCTCTAGTTACATACTGTACATACAATACATACAGTGCATTCAGAAAGTATTCAGACCCTTGACTTTTTACACAGTTTATTAAATTACAGTCTTATTCTACAATGGATTAAACAGTGTATTTCCCTCATCAATCTACACACAATAAACCATAATGACAAACAGGTTTTAGACATTTTTCAACATTTATTTAAAAAAAACTGAAATAGTACATTTACATAAGTATTAAGACCCTTTACTCAGTACTATGTTGGAACACCTTTGGCAGCAATTACAGCCTTGTGTCTTCTTGGGTATGACGCTACAAGCTTGGTACACCTGTATTTGGGGAGTTTCTCCCATTTTTCTCTGCAGATCCCCTCAAGCTCTGTCAGGTAGGATGGGGAGTGTGGCTGCGCAGCTATTTTCAGGTCTCTCGGGAGATGTTCATTCGGGTTCAAGTCTGGGCTCTGGCTGGGCCACTCCAGGACATACAGAGACTTGCCCTGATGCCACTGCATTGTCTTGGCTGTGTGCTTAGGTTCGTTATCATGTTGGAAGGTAAAAACCTTCGCCCCAGTCTGAGGTCCTCAGCTCTCTGGAGCAGGTTTTCATCAAGGATCTCTTTGTACTTTACTCCGTTCATCTTTCCCTCAATCTGGACTAGTCTCACCTTCCCTGCCGCTGAAAAACATCCCCACACGGCCTCCCGGGTGGCACAGTGGTCTAGGGCACTGCATCGCAGTGCTAGCTGTGCCACCAGAGACTCTGGGTAAAAAACATCTCCACAGCATGATGTTGCCACCACCGTGCTTCACTGTAGAGATGGTGCCAGGTTTCCTCCAGATGTGACGCTTGGCATTCAGCCCAAAAGAGCTCAATCTTGGTTTCATCAGACCAGAGAATCTTGTTTCTCATGGTCTGGGAGTCCAATAGGTGCCTTTTGGCAAAGAGATGGTTGTGCTTCTGGAAGCTTCTCCCATCTCCATAGAGTAGCTCTGGAGCTCTATCCGAGTGACCATCGGGTTCTTGGTCACCTCCCTGACCAAGGCTCTTCTCCCCCGATTGCGCAGTTTGGCCAGGCGGTTCCAAACTTCTTCCATTTAAGAATGATGGAGGCCACTGTGTTCCTGGGGACCTTCAATGCTGCAGAAATGTTTTGGTAAACGTTTCCCCAGATCTGTGCCTCGACACATTCCTGTCTAGGAGGTCTACGGACAATTCCTTTGACCTAATGGTTTGGTTTTTGCTCTGACATGCACTGTCAACTGTGGGACCTTATATAGACCGGTGTGTGCCTTTCCAAATCATGGCTAATTAATATAATTTACCACAGGTGGATTGCAATAACATTGTAGAAACATCTCAAGGATGATCAATGGAAACAGGATGCATCTGAGCTCAATTTCGAATCTCATAGAAAAGGGTCTGTAAATAGGTTATGTTATTTTGCTTGTTATTATGGGATGTTGTGTGTAGATTGATGGAGAACATGTTTTATTTAATCCATTTTAGAACAAAGCTGTAGTGTAACAAAATGTGGAAAAGGCCAAGGTGTCTCAATAGTTTACGAATGCACTGTGCATAACTACCCTTGAATGAAACAAAGGAAGTGGTAATGTCAGTGATCATCATCATCAACGTTCCACTGTAGCTGTGAAAGCATTGAGATGGTCCAGCAACACTACTCTGACTACACATCCAACTGATAAATCATCAGGGTGGGAAAAGATCCCTAATGGAAGTTTTCTGGCCTGCACTGAGACAGGACACACACAGACGCACACACACACGCACACACAAACTCTATTTCAGCCCTGGCCTCTATTTCACGGTTCTTACTGAGAGACAGTGAGTCAGTGTCTGGCTAGGAATGAAGAGAGGAGAGAGAGAGTAGTCTACAGCCCAAGGCCACGTTCTGACACTTCTCTGTCTCAACATTCATTGGACTACATTGTGTCTGGGAACATCTGCACAGACATTGGGAATTGAGCCTGTAGAGACGTTGGGAATTGAGCCTGCAGAGACGTTGGGAATTGAGCCGGCACAGACATTGGGAATTGAGCCTGCACAGACGTTGGGAATTGAGCCGGCAGAGACGTTGGGAATTGAGCCTGCACAGACGTTGGGAATTGAGCCTGCACAGACGTTGGGAATTGAGCCTGCACAGACGTTGGGAATTGAGCCTGCACAGACGTTGGGAATTGAGCCTGCACAGACGTTGGGAATTGAGCCGGCACAGACGTTGGGAATTGAGCCTGCAGAGACGTGTGTCATATCAGCTACACTAACGCACTGACTCACTAACACACTGACGGATGAATAGCTGATTTGTGTGTGTCTGTGTGTGTGTGTGTGTGTGTGTGCATGAATACTTGTCTCTGGAGAAAGAGGGAGAGTGAAGGAGAGAACGAGAGAGAGAACGAGAGAGAGAGGGGGGAGAGATAGGGAGATTGAAAAAAGGATGAGAACAGACTTAATTAGTCCAGAGTGCTACACTGACGCACAAGGATAATGATCTGTACGAATGAGTATTAGATCTCTGGATGAGTACTCTGACTGGTCTCTGACAGGATTGAGAGACTAGAGACTGGCTTTCTATGAGGGTTGAGCTTGATACTGACGCAAGTGAATGCAGTGTGTGCACATAAACTGTTCAGTTAGTCTGTGAGATGCGCAGCTGATCAAAGTATAATGAAATTAAAGACATTATTTGCTGACCTGCTGGGTTTCTGCAGTGCTGACTCTTCAGGCCTGAAACAGTAGAGTGAAAACAAAGACCCACACACACACAGTATATACAGGTACAGTATGTGGGGGATCCAGGGTCACAGCTGCTCCCTGCCTGGTCTGTCGTCAATTTAAACTCCAGCCCACAGCAGCGCTTCAATGGCACCAGCTATGTTAGCCTGTGGCCTGGTTACACACACACACACCCCCACCACCACCACCCTACACACAAAGTATACACGCATAATGAAAGATTGTACTCTTCCACTACCAAACGGATGGGGAAAGGGGTTGCAGGGAGAGAGAGAAAGGGGGATCAAGAGCTGGGGAGAACTGGAAGTGTCTGTGACATAAGATCAGGTCAACAAGTCAGTGGAGTCAAGCAGTCCTCTTGTTGGGTGACTCTTCAGAGAGGAAGCGGAGGGCTCAGGTCCACAGCAGTGGAAAAAGACAGACAGTCTCAGATAGGGTTATACTATCTGAGAGTTACCCGGGGTAATAACCAACCTAACGCTGTCTGAAGAAACCCCAGATGGGTCTAAGGGCATTGCCAGCATTGGTGTTTCCTTTACAGGGTCCCCACACACATCCACAGATCAACCACCTCAACTCCCCTGACCTGGACGTCTCTTAGGTTTCTGTAGTGCTTCCCTCTACGGTGTATCTGCGTTCTCTGTGCAATGGGATTTATGCAAAAATGGAAAATCCTACTAATCTGAGACAGAAAGCTTCACTAAGTCTCATTATGTCTGGAAATGCCTACATAATATTGTGACACTTTGTCATTGAAACAGTCTCAGAGGAAACTCTCCTCCTTTTCTGGCATCTTCCCTGTCTTTTCGCTTCACTGATTGGCTAAAATGTCTCACTTGTCAGTTCCATTTCCCATCATGCTGTGTGCTGGCAGAGGGCAGGTTAACAGTGTGAGGATGTTCTGTGTGCGTGCGTGTGTGTGTGCGCATAACCCTGCATGCGTGTGAGTGATGAGGAGAGAGTCCTCACTAACATGCAATCCAACAAGTCTCAACACCCCCCAGCTGCCATGTGTGGTCTACGTGACACACCGCCTACCCTGGCCTAATTTCATTCATTTACAATTAAAATGCTGCATTGGTTATGGGGGAATAGTTGTATGCATGCATACATTTTCAGATAGTGTAGACACACGAGGCATGCACACACACAAGCATGCTCGCACACATACACACACATAAGCTTGAATGCATGCAGATGTACATACACACACTTGTGTGTGCGCACGACACACACCTGGAAATGACTCCTGGTGTTCATTACATTTTACAGGTGACCCTGTTGACTTTGAAGCTTGGACAATGTGGGAGCCCTTTTATAGGGAGGACGCCATATTGGTTGAAAACAATGGCTTTATTTGAATGAGTCTTTCTGTGATTCCTCACCTCCTTCTCAAACGTATTGGAAGAGAAGGCCCAACATCCCTCTCTGGCCTTCTTCTCCAAAACGTTCTGAGAATGAGGCGTGGAGAATCAAAAGGTGATTATGACACTAATCTTTCTGATAGGGACAAATTTCAGTACAGGATTATAGGAGAATACTAATATACCTTTACTACATCACATTACTTACACTGTGATGTTTCCTATATAAAATAAAGGAAATAAAACACTAAACAAACAGAGTGACTTAAAATCTATAAATTTATGCACAGAACTTGATACATGAGAAAGGCAAGAGGGAGGACAGTGGACAGGCGACGTAGACAGTACAGTTCTTAACGTGAACAACATGTCTGGAGTTCAACTCTATAGTAGGCCAACTCAGTTCAATACAGAAACTGTGGAACCATTGGACAACTCCAGTGGGCATGTCCAACTCCAGAGCCACAGCAAATGCAAGCTTTATCGCATTTTACTTCCTGAATTAGGTCAAAGGCCACTTCATGTATCCAAAAGCCATTTAGATCAATGGACTTTAGTCTAAGACTAGTTGATCAAGTGCCATGGAGAGAGGCAACTGGTAGTTAGTATGACCTTTGTAGATTAGTTGTGTCCTCCCAGTCTGTGCAGGTGATGGTGATTATGGTCTTCTAGTGTACCGCCCCATGTAGGAAAAGTCCTTTTCAGCAGAAAGAGGGAGTTATGTGTAAGCATAATTGGCCAGGAAGGCATAAACAGGTTATCAGAGGAGGCTGGTGGAAGGAGCTATAGGAGGACAGGCTAATTGTAAAAGATTAATGGAATAAATGGAATGGTATGAAACACATCATATGGAAACCACGTTTGACTCCATTTCATTTATTCCATTTCAACCATTACAATGAGACAGTCCTCCTATAGCTCCTCCCGCCAGCATCTTCTGCAGTATACAAATCTGTGTTTTTATACATTCATTCTCCTCATTTAACTTACTACAACTGTACACACCTCTACCGTACAAACCAAAGAAACATTCTGTTCTACAAACCAAAAATACATCTAACTTACGCAGATATACACACAACACAGCTATTTTTGTGACAGCCTATGTTTTGAAGAACTGAGAGAAATGCACTGCCATGTGCAGTGGGGCAAAAAAGTATTTAGTCAGCCACCAATTGTGCAAGTTCTCCCACTTAAAAAGATGAGAGAGGCCTGTAATTTCCATCATAGGTACACTTCAACTTATGGTGGAAAATAAGTATTTGGTCACCTACAAACAAGCAACATTTCTGGCTCTCACAGACCTGTAACTTCTTCTTTAAGAGGCTCCTCTGTCCTCCACTCGTTACCTGTATTAATGGAACCTGTTTGAACTTGTTATCAGTATAAAAGACACCTGTCCACAACCTCAAACAGTCACACTCCAAACTCCACTATGGCCAAGACCAAAGAGCTGTCAAAGGACACCAGAAACAAAATTGTAGACCTGCACCAGGCTCAGAAGACTGAATCTGCAATAGGTAAGCAGCTTGGTTTGAAGAAATCAACTGTGGGAGCAATTATTAGGAAATGGAAGACATACAAGACCACTGATAATCTCCCTCGATCTGGGGCTCCACGCAAGATCTCACCCCGTGGGGTCAAAATGATCACAAGAACGGTGAGCAAAAATCCCAGAACCACATCGGGGGACCTAGTGAATGACCTGCAGAGAGCTGGGACCAAAGTAACAAAGCCTACCATCAGTAACACACTACGCCGCCAGGGACTCAAATCCTGCAGTGCCAGACGTGTCCCCCTGCTTAAGCCAGTACATGTCCAGGCCCGTCTGAAGTTTGCTAGAGAGGAGAATGTCATATGGTCAGATGAAACCAAAACAGAACTTTTTGGTCAAAACTCAACTCGTCTTGTTTGGAGGACAAAGAATGCTGAGTTGCATCCAAAGAACACCATTCCTACTGTGAAGCATGGGGGTGGAAACATCATGCTTTAGGGCTGTTTTTCTGCAAAGGGACTAGGACGACTGATGAGTAAAGGAAAGAATGAATGGGGCCATGTGTTGTGAGATGTACCGTGAGATTTTGAGTGAAAACCTCATTCCATCAGCAAGGGCATTGAAGATAAAACGTGGCTGGGTCTTTCAGCATGACAATGATCCCAAATACACCGTCCGGGCAATGAAGGAGTGGCTTCGTAAGAAGCATTTCAAGGTCCTGGAGTGGCCTAGCCTGTCTCCAGATCTCAACCCCATAGAAAATCTTTGGAGGGAGTTGAAAGTCTGTGTTGCCCAGCAACAGCCCCAAAACATCACTGCTCTAGAGGAGATCTGCATGGAGGAATGGGCCAAAATACCAGCAACAGTGTGTGAAAACCTTGTGAAGACTTACAGAAAACGTTTGACCTCTGTTATTGCCAATAAAGGGTATATAACAGTATTGAGATAAACTTTTGTTATTGACCAAATACTTATTTTCCACCATAATTTGCAAAAAAATTCATTAAAAATCTGTATTTTTTTTCTTATTTCTTATTTTGTCTGTCATAGTTGAAGTGTACCTATGATGAATATTACAGGCCTCTCTCATATTTTTAAGTGGAAGAACTTACACAATTGGTGGCTAACTAAATACTTTTTTGACCCACTGTATGTAACCATATTGTGTATATTTCTTAATTAGCGATATAATGTAGAGTTGAACAGTTATTATCCTTAACATGGGTTAATATGGTAACTGTAGAATGAGCTGGTTACATCGTTGTTGCTTTTTTATTCTGATAGCTGTGCTGTTGGTTGCTCATGTTAAGGCCCAGAATTCTAATCTCGAACATCCTTTGATCACATTGTCAAAACAGAAATAAAGTGATTGATTGGGTTATAGAAAAGAGAGCGATAGGCAGAGCGAGATAGATTCAGGATAAGTACCAGGTTGTTAAAAGCATTAAGAAGTAACATAATGTCACAATGTAATACAGTATAATATTACAAGTTACTAACGTAACAAAACAATGATAACTATCGTGGCAAATGCGCAATTCAAAGAGAAAATCACACACAAAACTGGACAAAATGATAAACAATACTAAATCAACAACGTACAAACAGGCTTTGACCAATGATTTCTGGTGAAAAAAAGTTGTTAACACTTCATATAGCAAGCAATATAAAAAAAGATGCTTGTACATTCCTGCTATAGTCGTTATACAAAATACATCTCTGATATTATTGCATTGCTTTTCATACAATAGGGTGACAAGCACTGTTCATCCATTCAACTCTATCGATTAAGGGCTTCTGTTGGGAGAGTTTAATATATCGATATCTAAATATACTCAATCAAATCAGTCAGTCTATATACAGGACATACCACACACACCTGGTTTGATGAACGTGTGTGTTTGTGTGTCCTTCTCTACCTATGAAATCCACACATTCTAGGGTTGCATAGACATACAGGGCCTTCAGAAAGTATTCACACCCCTTGACTTATTCCACATTTTGTTGTTACAGCCTGAATTCAAAATGGACTAAATCATATTTATTTCTCACCCATCTACCCACAATGCCCCATAATGACAAAGTGAAAACATGGTTCAGATATTTTTGCACATAGATTGAAAATGAAATACAGAAATATATAATTTACATAAGTATTCACACCCGAGTCAATACATGTTAGAATCAACTTTGGCAGCGTTCACAGCTGTGTGTCTTTCTGGGTAAGTCTCTCAGTGTCTGTTGGAAATCAGACTGAATCAGGTTTTCCTCTAGGATTATGCCTGTGCTTACCTCGATTCTGTTTCTTAAATTTGTTTTAAATGACTTGTCCTTGCCGATGACAAGCACACCAATAACATGATGCAGCCACCACCATGATGGAAAATATGAAGAGTGGTACTCAGTGGAGTGTGGTGTCGGATTTGCCCTAAACCCAACACTGTGTATTCAGGACTAAAGTTTTACTTCAGTGCCTTATTGAAAACATGATGTATGTTTTGGAATATTTTTATTCTGTAAAGGCTTCCTTCTTTTCACTCTGTTATTTAGATTAGTATTGTGGAGTAACTACAATGTTGTTTATCCATCCTCAGTTTTCTCAAAGGGATATTCAATGTCTGCTTTTTTTTGGCATCTACCAATACGTGCCCTTCATTGCGAGGCATTGGAAAACCTCCCTGATCTTTGTGTTTGAATCTGTGTTTGAAATTCGCTGCTCGACTGAGAGACCTTACAGTTAACTGTACGTGTGGGGTACAGAGATGTGGTAGTCATTCAGAAATCATGTTAAACCCTATTATTGTCCATGCAACTTATTATGTGACTTGTTAAGCAAATGTTTACTCCTGAACTTATTTAGACTTGCCATAACAAAAGGGTTGAATACTTATTGACTCAAGACATTTCAGCTTTTAATTTTTTATTAATTTGTAAAAATCTCTAAAAACATCATTCCACTTTGACATTATAAGGTATTGTGTGTAGGCCAGTGACACAACATCTCAATTGAATCAACTTTAAATTCAGGCTGTAACACAACAACACGTGTGAAAGTAAAGAGGTGTGTATTCTTTCTGAAGGCCCTTGTATGATCATTAGAGCGTATCCAATCAGCTATGCTGGCCTGTTAAAAGGTGGTTGTTTTATTAATCTAGCACACGTTCCTTAAATGTATTCAAAGTTGAGAGTTTTAAAATTAAGTGAACTCTGCCCAATGACTTTAAAACCCAGGACAGGATTGGCTAGAGAGGCAAAGTGTCTACAGAGGCAAGTTCTGTAGCTGACCACATAGAAACCAGCAGCAGAAAGGTTACAGTTGTGTGTGTGTGTGTGTGTGTGTGTGTGTGTGTGTGTGTTAAAGGGTTCCAGCGTGTCTTTTGTGTGTGTGTGTGTGTGTGTGTGTGTGTGTGTGTGTGTGTGTGTGTGTGTGTGTGTGTGTGTGTGTGTGTGTGTGTGTGTGTGTGCATGCTTGCCTGTGTTAGTGTTTGTGTGTGCAAGCATGCGCATGAGTGTGTGTTGTATATTGAGGCCCAGAAGTCCTGCGTGGTAGTCCGTCCTCTGGTAGAGATATGAGTGCATTGTTAAAGCAGAGAGCAATAGAGCTGTGGAGGGAGGCTAGTGCCTGGACACACACACTCCAGTCCACAGCATACACACAGGAAGCAGCAGGCAGAGGACCAGAACAATCTGCCTGTGTATGAGTGTGTGTGAGGAGCTCGTTCACACACACGTCTCTATGGGGCAACACAATCCCTTTCCGCCCCCACAAATGTCCTTATCCACACTGCCCCTCCCCCCGCAGACTAGTCTGTACTGTGTGTGTAGAGGGGCCAGACCAGTAGGAGCATTATGCTGTGTTTTCAGAGCAGGCGCCACTGTAGAGCCAGAGTGGCCAGGAGCAAGGTGAGGGCCATGGGTAGAGACAGGCAGGCAGGGGGGCACCCTGCACCTCTCACCCTCACCACCGGGGGAGCACGACCTCCTGGGTTACTGCCTACAGCTTTATTATTGTTGGACCCCCCGGGTCGACCATCAGTGACTGGAGGAGAGAGGGAGGGAAAGGGAGAGGAAGAGAGGGACAGAGAGAGGACAAGATAAGTCAAGGTAAGACATACACAATTGTTTTTAACTTTGTCAATCACCAGCTGTCATTCCTAACCTCAGTTGAATGGAAGTGTAATGAGTAATTGAAATGTACTGTAGGCCTCTCTGCAACCACACACACCTATACAAACATACTGTACATAACCCCATCCCTCCCCCCAACTCTAACACACACACTGATTGAGGGGTAAATCAGCCTGATTTTCTTTTGGGGGGTGGCAGACCGGGCACCAGCCACCGAGTCCATCCTGGTCTCACACACACACACACACACACACACACACACACACACACACACACACACACACACACACACACACACACACACACACACACACACACACACACACACACACACACACACACACACACACACACACACACACACACACACACACACACACACACACACACACACACACACACACACACGCACACACACACGTTCCACTTTCTTGCTGACATCAGCTCATTGTGAGCCAAAGCTGTCTGAATGAAGAGTTCTCTCTCAAATGCCCTAACCCCTCACTTCCTTCATTTTCCTTTCAGTAACACTTCCCTTCTTCCTCTCAATGTTTGTCCTTTCTCAACGTCTGTCACCTCTCACCTTTCCTTTTATCCGGTCTCCATCTCATGTCTTTACATCCCTCTCCTGATCGCTCCTTTCTATCCTCGAGTCACGGAAAACAAAAAGGCGGGGTATGAGAGATCGATGTGCGGGTACCCTGACGAAACTACGTCGGCGAGTACCGCACCCTCCGTTCTAACGGCAAACAGTGGAGAACAAACTGGACGAGCTTTGTTTGTGAATATCCTATCAACGGGACCTGAAGAACTGTCCTGTTTCACAGACTTGCGGCTGAACAAGGACATGGATAATATACTGTACATCTAGCTGGTTTTTCTATGCATCGGCAGGAACGAATGGCAGCGTCAGGTAAGCTCAAAGGGAGGAGGTGTGTGTCTCTTTGTTAACCACAGCCGGTGCGCAATCTCTAATGGCCAGAGGTTCTGCTCGCCTGAGTTAGAATACCTCATGATAAGCTGTAGACCATACTATTTACCAAGAGAGTTTCCATCTATATTTTTGTAGCTGCATATTTACCACCACAAACTGATGCTGGCACTAAAACTGCACTAAACGAGCTGTATAGGCCTTTAAGAAAACAAGAAAATGCTCATCCAGAGGTGGTGCTCCTAGTGGCCAGTGAATTTAATACAGGAAAACTGAAATCCGTCTTTGCTCATTTCTACCAGCATCTCACGTGTGCAACTAAAGGCAAGAAAACTCTAGATCACCTTTACTCCACACACAGAATCACATACAAAGCTCTCCCTCGCTCTCCATTTGGAAATTCTGACCATAACTCTATCCTTCTAAAACAGGAAGTACTAATGATGCGTTCAATGCAGAAGTGGTCCAATGAAGTGGCTGCTAAGCTACAGCACTGATTCGCTAGCGCAGACCGGAATATGTTCCCGGGACTCATCAGATGGCATTGAGGAGTTTACCACATCAGTAACCAGCTTTATTAAAATTTCTTGTAACTCGGGGACAGTATTTTCATTTTTGGAAAAATAACATTCCCAATGTAATCTGGCTATTTCTTCAGGACAAGATGCTAGAATATGCATATAATTGACAGCTTAGGATAGAAAACACTCTAAAGTTTCCAAAACTGTAAAAATATTGTCTGTGAGTATAACAGAACTGATATTGCAGGCGGAAGCCTGAGAAAAATCCAATCCGGAAGTGACTCATGTTTTGAAAGCTCTGCGTTCCGATGCGTCCCTATTGAGCAGTGAATGGGCTATCAACCAGATTAATTTTTCTACATATTCCCCAAGGTGTCTACAGCATTTTGACATTTTAGTTTTACGCATTTATGTTGAAGAATGAGCGTAAGTGACTATATTGCATAAGTGGTCACCTGATGGCTCTCAGAGTGACTCTTGCGTAAAATACAGAGGTAGCCATTTTACCACCCGGTCCTACTGAAAAGCCAATTGTCCCGGTGGATATATTATCGAATAGATATTTGAAAAACACCTTGAGGGTTGATTATAAACAACGTTTGCCATGTTTCTGTCGATATTATGGAGCTAATTTTGAATATTTTTCTGCGTTTTCGTGACCGCAATTTCCGGTCGTTTTCTCAGCCAAACGTGAAGAACAAACGGAGCTATTTCGCCTACAAAAATTATATTTTTGGAAAAAAGGAACATTTGCTATCTAACTGGGAGTCTAGTGAGTGAAAACATCTGAAGCTCATCAAAGGTAAACAATTTAATTTGATTGCTTTTCTGATTTACGTGACCAGGTTGCCTGCTGCTAGCTAGGCAGAATGCTATGCTAGGCTATTGATAAACTTACACAAATGCATGTCTTGCTTTGTCTGTAAAGCATATTTTCAAAATCTGAGATGACAGGGTGATTAACAAAAGGCTAAGCTGTGTTTCAACATATTTCACTTGTGATTTCATGAATCTGAATATTTTCTAGTAATATTTATGTCCGTTGCATTATGCTAATTAGTGTCAGATGATGATTACGCTCCCGGACCCTCTTGCTGTATCAAGAGGTTTGAGCGCATTGACACTAATCCGGCCACTTATAAGAAATCCCGCGATGCCCTCCAATGAACCATCAAACAGGCAAAGCGTCAATACAGGACTAAGATCTAATCCTATTACACCGGCTCTGACACTCGCAAACAATCACGAATTACAAAGGGAAAACCAGCCGTAAGATGCCCAGTGACATGAGCCTACCAGACGAGCTAAATACCTTCTATGCTGTCGTCGAGGCAAGCAACACAGAACCCTGCATGATAGCACTAGCTGTTCTGGACAACTGTGTGATCTCGCTCTCTGTCGCCGATGTGAATAAGAATTTTAAACAGGTTAACATTCACAAGGCCGCACGGTCAAACGGATTACCAGGATGCATACTCAGAACATGCACTGACCAGCTGACAAGTGTCTTCACTGACATTTTCAAACTCTCCCTGACCCAGCCTGTTTCAAGCAGACCACCATAGTCCCAAGAACGCCAAGGTAGCCTGTCTAAATAACTATCGCCCCATAGCACTCACATCTTTATCCATGAAATGCTTTGAAAGGATGGTCATCTCTCACATCAACACCATCATCCAACACACCCTGGACCTACTCCAATTTGCATACCGCCCCAACAGATCCACAGACGACGCAATCTCTAAAGCACACCACACTGCCCTTTTAACACCTAGACAAGAGGAACACCTATGTGCAAATGCTGTTTATTGAGTACAGCTCAGCGTTCAACACCATAGTGCCCTCCAAGCACATCACTAAGCTAACAACCCTGGGACCCTCCTTCTGCAACTGGATTCTGGACTTCCTGACAGGCTGCCCCAGGTGGTGAGGATAGGCAACAATACATCCGCCACACTGACCCTCAGCACGTGGACCCCTCAGGGGTGCGTGCCTAATCCCCTCCTGTACTTCTTGTTCGCCCACTACCGCGTGGCCGCACACAATGCCACGATCATTAAGTTTGCCGAAAACACAATGGTGGAAGGCCTGAACACCGATGACGATTAGACAGCCTATAGGGAGGAGGTCAGAGTCCTGTCAGAGTGGTGCCAGAACAACAACCTCTCCCTCAAAGTCAGCAAGACAAAGGAGCTGATTGTGAACTACAGGAAACGGAGGGCCAAGTAAGCCCCCATTCACATTGACAGAGCTGTAGTGAAGCGGGTCGAGAGCTTCAAGTTTCTCTGTGTCCTCATCTCTAAGGATCTATCATGGCCCACTCACACAAACACAATCGTGAAGAGGGCACGACAATTCCTCTTCCCCCTCAGGAGGCTGAAAAGATTTGGCATGAGCCCTCGGACCCTTAAAAAGTTCTACAGCTGAACCATCAAGAGCATCTTGACTGGCTGCATCAGCACTTGGTATGGCAACTGCTTGGCATCCGATCGCAAGGCGTTACAGAGGGTAGAGTGTACAGCCCAGTACATCACTGGGACCAAGCAGTGACAGAGGAAGGCCCTAAAAATGTTCAAAGACTCCAGCCCAAAAAATTGTCAGACTCCAACCACCCAAGTCATAGACTGTTCTCTCTGCTACCGCACGGCAACGGTACTGATGCACCAAGTCTGGAGCCAACTGGACCCTGAACATCTTCTCTTCCAAAGCCAAAAGACTGCTAAATAGTTAGTTAAATAGTTAACCAAATAGCTACCCGGCCTATCTGCATTGACCCTTTTTGCACTAACTTGTTTGTCTCGTCACATACCTCTGCTGCTACTGTTTATTGTCAGTCACTTTAATCCTAATTAAATCTACATATCTACCTCAATGACCTCATACCCCTGCATATCATCTCAGTACTGATACACAGCCAAGTTATCGTTACTCATTGTGTGTTTATTATTACTCTTATTAGTACGTGTTTCACTTTTCTATTGTTGCTCTATTTTTTATTTCTCTCTGCATTGTTGGGAAGGGCCCATAAGTAAGCATTTGTTTACAAGGCATGTGACAAATAAAATGTGATTTGATTTGAAATCCTTAGTATCAGTAGGTTATTTAGCATCTGTGGGTTATTTAAACCTTAGCATCTGTGAGTTATTTAAACATTAGCATCTGTATGTTTGTCACAGAAGCTGAGGGTTGGAGAGAGGAGGGAAATGAAGCTAAAGTGTCAATGGTTATTGTTCCCTTTGAACACAATAGACAAAGATCGACAAAGCCATCACTTATCCCCGATCAGACTGCTGTCGTTGTTTCTACTAGAATGAATGGGATGCATCTGGTTAGGAGGCTGAAAGAGAAGACACTTTAATATCAGCCATGGGCCTGAGCATCCTAAGGCACTTGTCACTCCCTGGTCGAAATATATTATGTTTATCTTCATTTATTTGGTCAGGCCAAATTGATTGGGAACCATATTTAGGTAGCCATATTCTTTGAGTGTTTCGTGGGTGATTGTTCCTGTCTCTGTGTTTGTATTCACCAGATAGGCTGTATAGGTTTTCACGTTCCGTTTGTTGTTTTGCATTGTTCATTTTTTCATGTCGAGTCATTTTTCATTAAAGGACATGAGTAACCACCACGCTGCATTTTGGTCCGCTTCTCCTTCAACAGACGAACACCGTTACAGAATCACCCACCACAACAGGACCAAGCGGCGTGGTAACAGGCAACAGCCGCAGCAGGAGCAGTATAACAAGACTTTCTGGACTTGGGAGGAAATCCTCGACGGGAGAGGACCATGGGCTAAACCAGGGGAGTGTAGCCGCCCCAAGGTGCAGCAGGAGAAGGAATGGACATGGGAGGACGAATTGTTCGGAGAAGGACCCTGGGATCAGCCTGGAGAATATCGCCGCCCCAAAGAAGAACTGGAGGCGGCGAGAGTTGAGAGGTGCTGGTATGAGGAGGCAGCGCGGCGACGCGGATGGAAGCCTGAGAGTCAGCCCCTAAAATGTCTTGGGGGGGCTCACAGGGAGTATGGCTACGCCAGGTACGAGACCGGCGCAAACTTCCTGTGCTTACCGGGGGGCTAAAGAGACCGGGCAGGCACCGTGTTATGCTGTGGAGCGCACGGTGTCTCCAGTACGGGTGCATAGCCCGGTGCGGTACATACAAGCTTCTCGTATTGGCCGGGCTAGAGTGGGCATCGAGCCAGGTAAGGTTGGGCAGGCTCGGTGCTCAAGAGCTCTAGTGCACCTGCACGGTCCGGTCTATCCAGTGCCACCTCCACACACCAGTCCTCCGGTGGCAGCTTCCCGCACCAGGCTTCCTGTGCGTGTCCACGGCCCAGTACCACCAGTGCCAGCACCACACATCAGGCCTACAGTATGCCTCGCCTCTCCAGCGCTGTCGGAGCCTTTCTACTCTCCCGCCTGTTTAACGCAGCCAGAGCCTTTCTCCTCTCCTGCGCTGCCGGAGTCTCCCGCCTGTTCAGCGCTGCCGGAGCCTTTCTCCTCTCCTGCGCTGCAGGAGTCTCCCGCCTGTTCAGCGCAGCCGGAGCCTTCCTCCTCTACAGCGCTGCTGGAGTCTCCTGCCTGTTCAGCGAAGCCAGAGCTGCCAGCCTGCATGGAGCAGCCAGAGCTGCCAGAGCTGCCAGCCTGCATGGAGCAGCCAGAGCTGCCAGTCTGCATGGAGCAGCCAGAGCAGCCAGTCTGCATGGAGCAGCCAGAGCTGCCAGTCTGCATGGAGCAGCCAGAGCTGTCCGTCTGCATGGAGCAGCCAGAACTGCCAGTCTGCATGGAGCAACCAGAGCTGCCAGTCTGCATGGAGCAGCCAGAGCTGTCAGTCTGCAAGGAGCTATCAGTCTGCAAGGAGCTGTCAGTCTGCATGGAGCAGCCAGAGCTGCCAGTCTGCATGGAGCAGCCAGAGCTGCCAGTCTGCAAGGAGCTGCCATTGCTGCCAGTCTGCAAGGAGCTGCCAGTCTGCAGCCAGAGCTGTCAGTCTGCAAGGAGCTATCAGTCTGCAAGGAGCTGTCAGTCTGCATGGAGCAGCCAGAGCTGCCAGTCCGCATGGAGTAGCCAGAGCTGCCAGTCTGCATGGAGCTGCCAGTCTGCAAGAAGCCGCCAGAGCTTTCAGTCTACATGGAGCAGCCAGAGCCGCCAGTCAGCATGGAGCAGCCAGATCCGTCAGTCTGCCAGGATCTGCCAGTCAGCCAGACTCTTCCAGATCTGCCAGTCAGCCAGACTCTTCCAGATCTGCCAGACTCTTCCAGATCTGCCAGTCAGCCAGACTCTTCCAGATCCGCCAGTCAACCAGACTCTTCCAGATCCGCCTGTCAACCAGACTCTTCCAGATCCGCCAGTCAACCAGACTCTTCCAGATCCGCCAGTCAACCAGACTCTTCCAGATCTGCCAGTCAACCAGACTCTTCCAGATCCGCCAGTCAGCCAGGATCTGCCGGATCCTACTACCTGCCTGAGCTTCCTCTCAGTGCTGAGCTTCCTCTCAGTGCTGGGCTGCCCCTCAGTCCCGGGCTTCCTCTCAGTCCCGAGCTGCCCCTCAGTCCCGAGCTGCCCCTCAGTCCCGAGCTTCCCCTCAGTCCCGAGCTTCCCCTCAGTGCCGAGCTTCCCCTCAGTGCCGAGCTTCCCCTCAGTGCCGAGCTTCCCCTCAGTGCCGAGCTTCCCCTCTGTGCCGAGCTTCCCCTCAGTGCCGAGCTGCCCCTCAGTCCCGAGCTGCCCCTCAGTCCCGAGCTGACCCTCAGTTCCCGAGCTGCCCCTCAGTCCAGTGTGGTTCTGGGTGAGGACTACTAGGCCATGGTCGGCGGCGAGGGTGGACTATCCTAGGACGCGAAGAGGGGGGACTAAGACATTTATAGAGTGGGGCCACATCCCGCGCCGGAGCCGCCACCATGGACAGACGCCCACCCGGACCCTCCCTATTGTTTTGATGTGCGTCCGGGAGTCCGCACCTTGGGGGAGGGGGGGGGTTCTGTCACGCCCTGGTCGAAATATATTATGTTTATCTTCATTTATTTGGTCAGGCCAGGGTGTGACATGGGTTATTGTGGTGTGTTTTTGTCTTGGGGTTTTGTGGGGTGTCTAGCATAGTCTATGGCTGCCTGAGGCAGTTCTCAATCAGAGTCAGGTGATTATCGTTGTCTCTGATTGGGAACCATATTTAGGTAGCCATATTCTTTGAGTGTTTCGTGGGTGATTGTTCCTGTCTCTGTGTTTGTATTCACCAGATAGGCTGTATAGGTTTTCACGTTCCGTTTGTTGTTTTGCATTGTTCATTTTTTCATGTCGAGTCATTTTTCATTAAAGGACATGAGTAACCACCACGCTGCATTTTGGTCCACTTCTCCTTCCACAGACGAATGCCGTTACAGCACTACACATAAAGCTAACTACAAAGACAAAGGAATGTTTTTCACAATATTCCATCTTTCTTTTTTCTCATTTTCCTTCCTCTGTCTCTTCCGCTTCTCCTCTCTCACCACGCTCTCTATTTCTCTCTACCCCTCTCTGTCCTCTATCGTTCTCTCTCTCAGCATTTTGTATTGATGACGTAGTCTACACATTGATCCTATTCGTGTACATGTGTACAGTAACAATCAACAATCAAGTTTGGACACACCTACTCATTCAAGGGTTTTTCTTTATCTTGACTATTTCCTGCATTGTAGAATAATAGTGAAGACATCAAAACTATGAAATAACACAAATGGAATCATGTAGTAACCAAAAAAATTGTTAAACAATTGCAAATATATTTTAGGTTATTCAAAGTAGCTACCCTTTGCACACTCTTTGCCTTCTCTCAAACAACTTCACCTGGAATGCTTTTCAACAGTCTTGTAGGAGTTCCCACATATGCTGAGCACTTGTTGGCTACTTTTCCTTCACTATGCGGCCCAACTCATCCCAAACCATCTCAATTGGGTTGAGGTCCGGTGATTGTGGAGGCCAGGTCGTCTGATGCAGCACTCCATCACTCTCCTTCTTGATCAAATAGCCCTTACACAGCCTGGAGGCGTGTTGTGTCATTTTCCTGTTGAAAAATTAGTTATTGTCCCATGAACACAAGGAGTCATGTGGTTTTAATCTGATTGTCAAACAAATCACTTCAAAAAGTAGGTTATCACCAGAGAAAGCATACAAGCGAGCGAAACAGAGCCACTCTTTCTTACTGTATGTAGCCCATGTATCTGATGCTGTCTGGCCAAAAAGAGTATGACATGCCATAATCTATTTGGCCAGACAGCATCAGATACATTGGCTCCACGTACATGTCCTCTTCCTTAAAGACGATGCCAGAATAATCAAAGCACCTGTGTCTTCCCCTAGAGTCTAAGAGCCGGGGATGTGTTTCTACTAAGCTAACATATGGATTTTTTTTAAGGTGGTCATTTCAAGGATCATTTAGCTATTTGTTTTAGGACCCCTGTAGGTATTACAAAAAACATACAAAATGTATTTGATGAAACATTGAATTTGGCATTAGTGCCATTAGCCCATAGAAATGCATTGAATAACAGATTCACTACATGGAAAAACAGATATACTTCCTTTTGAGAAAATGTTGGACTGTTTTTGAGTGTTTTTTTTTACTGTGGAATTACCCATACTTGGAAATGACCTATTCACTTCCATACATGTTTTGCCCCGGTACCAGGTGACCTTCAGATGAGTCCCATGACATTTTTGAGCCCAGACATTTTCATGAGAAGAATGATTTTTGGGATGTCTCCTGGTCTGACAAACACTGCTGTAGCTCGGCCACCTTCCACCGCAGATGAGGAAATCCGACATTGGCGAATGTGGTGTATTGAAATGCAGCCCATGCAAAAAACTCTCTACCAGCTTAAACTGACACCTTTTAATGGGGATTTATTTATTATGCCTTGAGTGGGGGTATGGGGAGGCCTCAAACAGACATTTTTTAATGGGGATTTTTAAAAAGTATTTATTATGCCTTGAGTGGGGGTATGGGGAGGCCTCAAGCAGACATTTTTTTAATATATTTTTTTATGTCCAGCTCACGAGGCCCCTTGATGATGTAAGGCCTAAGGCATTTGCCTCTTCTGCCTAATGGTAAGTCCACCAGCGAGTAACCACATTCCACTGGGAAATCAATTTAAGGTACAAGGTTATGGTTTAGCATACACATTTAGTGTGTATATTTTTGTGTGTGTGCATACGTGTGTGTGTGTGCAACATCCAACCAGAGGAATAGAGTTGGCTGTACTACTGTGTATTCTGTGTGCAAACTTTTCCCATCTTTCCCATCAGAGGTGAGAGACCCCTCAATATACCCATTACTCTCACAGTGGAAATAACTGTTTCTCTCCTCCTCTCCCTTTCCTTTTTCTCTTTCAGAGCATTCATCATTTCATCCCTCTATATGAAACATGCTCAGGTCACTACAAGGGCAGATTTATACCTGCAGAGCATTGCTAGTTTGCGTGATTGCACACACACGCGCGTACACACACACACACATATGTACAATTCAAACACACACACACACACACACACACACACACACACACACACACACACACGTTGCCTTCCCAGTCAAGTCATACAAGTCAGGGCATAGCCATGAACCCCAGTGCACAAAGAAGCAGTCTAAAGGTTAAAGTTTGGTCTGGTGCTGAAAACAGACAGACCTTCACTTCCTCTCTTTTTCTCCCTTCCTCTTTTGCTCCCTCTCTTCTTTTCCCTCTTCCTCTCTTCCTTTCAGTCACCCTTGTCTCTCTTTCTCCACTTCTACCTCTCTCCCTCTTTCTCTATTTCCTGTTAATTCTCTCCTTCAGCTGAGCTCCACAACTAAAGCCTCTTAGGGGGCTTCTGTCTGAGAAAGGCTGAGGGAGGAAATTGTGCATTCCTCTTGAAGTAGTGGATGTTTGATTTGAGTTGCCAAACGTTGCTTCAGGAGAACATGTGTAGAATATGAGAGATACAACACATTAATATCAAAAGGAGAAAAGTAAACTATAAAAACTTGAGGTATAAGAGGTAATCATGAATGTGTCATGAATGTGTCATGAGTTATTGTAACTTCAGGGATGAACATGTCAGGTGAAAGCTCAGTGAAAACAAGACAGACAATATTAATGCTATGGAGAGAGAGGGAGAAAGAGAGATAGGAAGTCAATATAGTTAGAGGTAGTGTGTGGCTCAGTTGGTAGAGCATGATGCTTGCAACAAC
The DNA here is from genome assembly GCF_036934945.1 of Oncorhynchus masou masou. Lineage (NCBI taxonomy): Eukaryota > Metazoa > Chordata > Actinopteri > Salmoniformes > Salmonidae > Oncorhynchus > Oncorhynchus masou. The sequence goes on along the minus strand of NC_088228.1, from coordinate 17,285,520 downwards.
AGGGTTGTTGGTTTGATTCCCACAGGGGACCAGTATGTAAAAATTTAAAAATGTATCCACTCACTAAATCGCTCTGGATAAGACTGTCTTGATAAATGACTAAAATGTTTAAAAAATATATTAAAAAAAGAGAAAGAAACCAAAGCTGAAATGTATTTTATATTGAATAACCTTGATGCTTTGGCAACACACATATCTTTATTTTACTAGGCAAGTCAGTTAAGAACAAATTCTTATTTTCAATGACAGCCTAGGAACAGTGGGTTAACTGCCTGTTCAGGGGCAGAACAACAGATTTGTACCTTGTCAGATCAGGGGCTTGAACTTGCAGCCTTCTGGTTGCTAGTCCACCGCTCTAACCACCAGGCTACCCTGCCGCCCCCACATAGTGTGTGAAAGGATTGCTTTGGCAACACAAGTATCTTTGTTATGCCAATAAAGCATTTTAAATTAAATGTAATTGAAAGAGGGAGAGAGAGAGATGATAATGGTTATCTTAAGAGGCTAACAGATAGGGCAGGACTCAGCTGGCTCATTGGTCTCGCTCTAAAATCCTTCTAATGAGGATGGAGAGAGGGAGGAAGAGAGAGATAGCGGGAGAGAGGGGTGGTTTGAGAGAAGGAGTGGAGACCAGACTCCTTGCTAAGATTCAATCTGGCGTTTCAGCAGGGGGCTGAATAAATGCATCATCTCTAGTGAGCCACAAACAACAACCACCCCAACCGATACCATTATGGCTGTGTTTACACAGGCAGCTCAATTCTGATCTTTTTCCACTAATTGGTATTTTGACCAATCACATATCTTTTCACATCATATCTTTTTCAGAGCAGATCTGCTTGGTCAAAAGACCAATTTGTGAAAAAAATATCAGAATTGGACTGCCTGTGTAAACGCAGCCTAAGAGGACTGAGACATTATTAGGCTACGTTTACTCAGGCAGTCCAATTCATTTTCACATCTGATACCTATCTGAGCTTTCCCCCAAAAAATTCAACAGCAAAAAAACATGGAATTTCCAGTTAATACCACCTCCATGTGAATCTGGATCCTGATACAAACCCGATCCCCATATGCAACCTCTGTCTGGACACTCAGATTACATTTTTTTCCTCTGAAGTGTTTTTTTATGCACATGACCAGCTGTTACCATGACAACCACCCAAAATCTAAAGGAACAGTGACAGGAAATGAGCATTGCATCTGTGTGCTACTGTACTTCAGAGGCTACATCAGTGTGACTGCGCAAACCTGATATGGTTCACATGTAAAACTGAGTGTGACGAACTTCAATTCCATGTTGTCTCTGTGCTGCTGAGCTGATTTTTGCAACTTGGCTACATGCCAGACTTTACGCTTTTGACTTTAAATAACCGTTTAATCAAAATGTACCAAGGTCTTAGTTTTGTCCTTTCTCAACTTCTTGTCATTCAACTTTTTCACCCCAGACACTATATCTGGACATGGTTCTATGGGACCTCCAACAACCAAAAAAGGTAAGTAGTAACATTAACATTATGCACTCTAATTGCAGTCGCTGTACTTATAACATAAAGGAAAACGATCGCCTTATGGTGAGGATAGCCGAGTTGCAAGCCTAACTTTAGTCACAATCGTTAGGCAAAGGGGAATTTAAGTGTAGGAAAGAATGATTCAGTGTCTCTGCCACCAGTAAGTATAGATAGTGCTAGTAATCCCTCGCACGGTCCCCACAGCCGGACAACTTTCTCAAGGCTTCTGGAAAGAAATGCTGTTGGCATGCTCAACCGGTATCATTCAGCCAACAGAAACTTTCAACCGGTTTTCCCTACTAACCAACGAGTTGGAGCCAGAGGTGGAGCCTTCTCGGGTCTCTCCTCCACCCGTTACAGGGTCTGAGCCGCTGAAGCTTCCCACCATTAGCTCTGACAAATTGAAAACCCTGGTCATTGGCGACTCCATTACCCGCAATATTAGACTTTAGAAAATAATCATCCAGCGATCAGTTTACCAGGGTGCAGGGCTACTGACGTAAAGGCTGATCTGAAGATGGTGCTGGCTGAGGCTAAAACTGGTGAGTGTAGAGAGAATAGGTATATTGTTATCCACGTCGGCACCAACGATGTTAGGATGAAACAGTCAGAGGTCACCAAGCTCAACATAGCTTCAGCGTGTAAATCAGCTAGAAAGATGTGTCGGCATCGAGTAATTGTCTCTGGCCCGCGACCAGTTAGGGGGAGTGATGAGCTCTACAGCAGAGTCTCTCAACTCAATCGCTGGTTGAAAACTGTTTTCTGCCCCTCCCAAAAGATAGAATTTGTAGATAATTGGCCCTCTTTCTGGGACTCACACACAAACAGGACCAAGCCTGGCCTACTGAGGAGTGACGGACTGCATCCTAGCTGGAGGGGTGCGCTTATCTTATCTATCAACATAGACAGGGCTCTAACTCCTCTAGCTCCACAATGAAATAGGGTGCAGGCCAGGCAGCAGGCTGTTAGCCAGCTTGCCAGCTTAGTGGAGTCTGCCAATAGCACAGTCAGTGTAGTCAGCTTAGTTTTCCCCATTGAAACCGTGTCTGTGCCTGGATCTAGGTCGGGAAAATCTAAAAATGGCGGTGTTCGCCTTAGCAATCTCACTGGAACAAAGATGACCTCCATCCATGTCATTTTTAAAAGAGACTGTGATAATGCCTCACAACTCAGAATAGGAATAGTTAATATTAGAACCCTCACTGCCAAGGCTGTCATAGTCAATGAACTAAATACTGATCATAAACTTGATGTGATTGTCCTGAGTGAAACATGGCTTAATTAAGCCTGATGAATTTTTAGAGTTAAATGAGGCCTCTCCTCCTGGTTACATTAGTGACCATATGACCTGCGCATCCTGCAAATGCAGAGGTGTTACACGTTTATTTGATAGCAAATGTAAATTTACAGGCCTCCTTGGTCATATACAGCATTCCCTAAATTCCTAATCGGACTCATAATTACCCAATAAATGTTTGTTTTGTTTGATAAAGTCCCATTTTTCCAGCCAAAGAGAGGAGTTACAAAAAGCAGAAATAGAGATAAAATTAATCACTAACCTTTGATGATCTTCATCAGGTGACACTCAGAGGACTTCATGTAACACAATACATGTATGTTTTGTTCGATAAAGTTCATATTTGTATCCAAAACTCTCAGTTTACATTGGCGCGTTACGTTCTGTAATGTTTTGCTTCCAAAACATCTGCTGATTTTGCAGAGAGCCACATCAATTTACAGAAATAGTCATAATAAACATTGATAAAAGATACAACTGTTATGCATGGCACTTTAGATAAACTTCTCCTTTATGCAACTGCTGTGTCAGATTTCGGAAAAGCTTTACCCAAAAAGCACAGCATGCAATAATCTGAGTATAGCGCTCAGACAACAAAACAAGCCATACAGATATCCGCCATGTTGTGGAGTCAACAAAGTCAGAAATAGCATTATAAATATTCACTTACCTTTGATGATCTTCATCAGAATGCACTCCCAGGAATCCCAGTTCTACAATAAATGTTTGATTTGTTTGATTAAGTCCATAATTATGTCCAAATACCTCCTTTTTGTTTGCGAGTTTGATTACACGATCCAAACTCACAACGCGCGGGCAAGTCCAGGCGAAAGTTCAGAAGAAAAGTCATATTACAGTTCGTAGAAACATGTCAAACGAAGTACAGAATCAATCTTTAGGAGGTGTTTACCATAAATCTTCAATAATGTTCCAACCTGAGAATTCCTTTGTCTGTAGAAATGCAATGGAACGCAAGCTAACTCTTACATGAGCACGCATGATCAGCTCATGCCCCTCTGGCAGACCTCTGACTCATTCAGCTCCCATTCCCCCCTCCTTCACAGTAGAAGCATTAAACAAGGTTCTAAAAACTGTTGACATCTAGTGGAAGCCCTAGGAAGTGAATATGACCCCATAGACTGTATATTCTTAAGGCAATGACGTGAAAAACTACAAACCTAAGATTTCCCACTTCCTGGTTGGATTTTTTCTCCGTTTTTTGCCTGCCATATGAGTTCTGTTATACTCACAGACATCATTCAAACAGTTTTAGAAACTTCAGAGTGTTTTCTATCGAAATATACTAATGATATGCATATATTAGCAACTGGGCCTGAGTAGCAGGCAGTTTACTCTGGGCACCTTTTAAACCAAGCTACTCAATACTGCCCCCAGCCATAAGAAGTTAAAAGTATTGGATCAGACCCTTTTTTTCAATTTTCTCTTAAAATGACATAATCTAACTGCCTGTAGCTCAGGACGTGAAGCAAGGATATGCATATTTTTGATACCATTTGAAAGGAAACACTTTGAAGTTTGTGGAAATGTGGACTTAATGTAGGAGAATATAACACTTTAGATCTGGTAAAAAATAATACAAAACAAAAAACATGCGTTTTCTATTTTAATCATCTTTAAAATGCAAGGCCATAATATAATATCAATGCATTACCGTCATAATATCAACATTATAACATCAATGCATGACAATACAAGTAAACATATCTGTTGGAAGCAGATGGTTAACATGTGAAGGGATATACAGCGTCATTCTAGGTATACATGCTATTGGGGGGAAAAGAGAAAGAAGAAACTGTGGTGTCATCTGTCCAGAGATGGTGTGGTAGTCCCAGGAGATCTGTCATCCTCCCAGGACAGTCGCACAGAGCTCAATGTCAGGGGTGATGGGGCTGGGAGGACTGTGTGTGTGTATGTGTGTGGAGGATGGGTGGTGGCAGTGTTCATTTGGCACCAGGCATAGAGGAGAGGGTACAATGCTAGTTTGTCAGCAGGTGTCTCAGGGCCTCAAGGCTAGAGGCATCAAACACTTACTGTTCTGGTCCAAACCAACCTATAGGCACTGACAGACTTGTGAGTGCACACACACACACACACACTGAGTTCCGCCACTATTCCTGACAGATGACAAAACACCTACCAATAGGAACAGATACATTGAATACATGCATATTGACTTGGAATGGTAAGGTCTTTATGGATACATTGGCAAAATATTGTCAAAAGGCCAATTAGTAAAAACAAATATAATTGGGCTGCTTGTGTAAACTCAGAGTATCTAACAGAGGAGGCTGGTGGGAGTAGCTATACGAGGGCGGGCTCATTGTAATCCTCCTTCAGCTCCTTTCACCAGCCTCCTCCAGTATCTAAAGCCTTTTGTGGAAAGTCACATTTCTAACCAAGGCCACATCTTCCCTTAATGGACAGGAAGGATGCTTCTCTTCTCCCCCACTTGAGTCCTCCACATCTGAATAATCTGAATCAGTACTCAAGGACACTACAGGACCAAACTCCATTGAATGGGAATGACATCCATGAATGACATGGTACGGTATCCAAGAGGAATTCACATTAAAGCACATTCCAAAAACATAGAAGCTCAGAAGCTCTCCTGGGCCCCTATTCATAAAGTGTCTCAGAGTAGGAGTGCTGATCTAGGATCAGTTTTGCTTTATAGATCAAAATGAATATGATTGCATGGACAGGGATCCTGGATCAGCACTCCTACTACTTACTCTAAGAGGCCCTGGACCTGGGTAAACAGATAGCTAGCAGGGTAGCCTAGTGGTTAGAGCGTTGGACTAGTAATCAAAAGGTTACAAGTTCGAATCCCCGAGCTAACAAGGTACAAAACTGTCGTTCTGCCCCTGAACAGGCAGTTAGCCCACTGTTCATAGGCCATCATTGAAAATAAGAATTTGTTCTTAACTGACTTGCCTAGTAAAAATTAAATAGTTCCAGTCCTAGAGGATGACAGTACTGTAGTTCCAGTCCTAGAGGATGACAGTACTGTAGTTCCAGTACTTGAGGATGACAGTACTGTACTGTAGTTCCAGTCCTAGAGGATGACAGTATTGTAGTTCCAGTCCTAGGGGATGACAGTACAGAACTGTAATTCTAGACCCAGGGGATGACAGTACTGTACTGTAGTTCCAGTCCTAGAGGATGACAGTACTGTAGTTCCAGTCCTAGAGGATGACAGTATTGTAGTTCCAGTCCTAGGGGATGACAGTCCTAGAGGATGACAGTATTGTAGTTCCAGTCCTAGAGGATGACAGTACTGTAGTTCCAGTCCTAGAGGATGACAGTACTGTAGTTCCAGTCCTAGAGGATGACAGTACTGTAGTTCCAGTCCTAAAGGATGACAGTACTGTAGTTCCAGTCCTAGAGGATGACAGTATTGTAGTTCCAGTCCAAGGGGATGACAGTACTGTAGTTCCAGTCCTAAAGGATGACAGTACTGTAGTTCCAGTCCTAGAGGATGACAGTACTGTAGTTCCAGTACTTGAGGATGACAGTACTGTAGTTCCAGTCTTAGAGGATGACAGTATTGTAGTTCCAGTCCTAGAGGATGACAGTATTGTAGTTCCAGTCCTAGGGGATGACAGTACAGAACTGTAATTATAGACCCAGGGGATGACAGTACTGTACTGTAGTTCCAGTCCTAGAGGATGACAGTACTGTAGTGCCAGTCCTAGAGGATGACAGTACTGTAGTTCCAGTCCTAGAGGATGACAGTACTGTAGTTCCAGTCCTAGAGGATGACAGTACTGTAGTTCCAGTACTTGAGGATGACAGTACTGTACTGTAGTTCCAGTCCTAGAGGATGACAGTATTGTAGTTCCAGTCCTAGGGGATGACAGTACAGAACTGTAATTCTAGACCCAGGGGATGACAGTACTGTACTGTAGTTCCAGTCCTAGAGGATGACAGTACTGTAGTTCCAGTCCTAAAGGATGACAGTACTGTAGTTCCAGTCCTAGAGGATGACAGTATTGTAGTTCCAGTCCTAGGGGATGACAGTCCTAGAGGATGACAGTATTGTAGTTCCAGTCCTAGAGGATGACAGTACTGTAGTTCCAGTCCTAGAGGATGACAGTACTGTAGTTCCAGTCCTAGAGGATGACAGTACTGTAGTTCCAGTCCTAAAGGATGACAGTACTGTAGTTCCAGTCCTAGAGGATGACAGTATTGTAGTTCCAGTCCTAGGGGATGACAGTACAGAACTGTAATTCTAGACCCAGGGGATGACAGTACTGTACTGTAGTTCCAGTCCTAGAGGATGACAGTACTGTAGTTCCAGTCCTAGAGGATGACAGTACTGTAGTTCCAGTCCTAGAGGATGACAGTACTGTAGTTCCAGTCCTAGAGGATGACAGTACTGTAGTTCCAGTCATAGAGGATGACAGTACTGTAGTTCCAGTCCTAGAGGATGACAGTACTGTAGTTCCAGTCCTAGAGGATGACAGTATTGTAGTTCCAGTCCTAGAGGATGACAGTCCTGTAGTTCCAGTCCTAGAGGATGACAGTACTGTAGTTCCAGTCCTAGAGGATGACAGTACTGTAGTTCCAGTCCTAGAGGATGACAGTACTGTAGTTCCAGTCCTAAAGGATGACAGTACTGTAGTTCCAGTCCTAGAGGATGACAGTATTGTAGTTCCAGTCCTAGGGGATGACAGTACAGAACTGTAATTATAGACCCAGGGGATGACAGTACTGTACTGTAGTTCCAGTCCTAGAGGATGACAGTATTGTAGTTCCAGTCCTAGAGGATGACAGTACTGTAGTTCCAGTCCTAGAGGATGACAGTACTGTAGTTCCAGTCCTAGAGGATGACAGTACTGTAGTTCCAGTCCTAGAGGATGACAGTATTGTAGTTCCAGTCCTAGGGGATGACAGTACAGAACTGTAATTCTAGACCCAGGGGATGACAGTACTGTAGTGCCAGTCCTAGAGGATGACAGTATTGTAGTTCCAGTCCTAGGGGATGACAGAACTGTAATTCTAGACCCAGGGGATGACAGTACTGTACTGTAGTTCCAGTCCTAGAGGATGACAGTACTGTAGTGCCAGTCCTAGAGGATGACAGTATTGTAGTTCCAGTCCTAGAGGATGACAGTACTGTAGTTCCAGTCCTAAAGGATGACAGTACTGTAGTTCCAGTCCTAGAGGATGACAGTATTGTAGTTCCAGTCCTAGGGGATGACAGTACAGAACTGTAATTATAGACCCAGGGGATGACAGTACTGTACTGTAGTTCCAGTCCTAGAGGATGACAGTATTGTAGTTCCAGTCCTAGAGGATGACAGTACTGTAGTTCCAGTCCTAGAGGATGACAGTACTGTAGTTCCAGTCCTAGAGGATGACAGTACTGTAGTTCCAGTCATAGAGGATGACAGTACTGACAGTCCTAGAGGATGACTGTAGTTCCAGTCCTAGAGGATGACAGTATTGTAGTTCCAGTCCTAGAGGATGACAGTATTGTAGTTCCAGTCCTAGAGGATGACAGTCCTGTAGTTCCAGTCCTAGAGGATGACAGTACTGTAGTTCCAGTCCTAGAGGATGACAGTACTGTAGTTCCAGTCCTAGAGGATGACAGTACTGTAGTTCCAGTCCTAGAGGATGACAGTACTGTAGTTCCAGTCCTAGAGGATGACAGTACTGTAGTTCCAGTCCTAGAGGATGACAGTACTGTAGTTCCAGTAGAGGATGACAGTACTGTAGTCCTAGAGGATGACAGTACTGTAGTTCCAGTCCTAGAGGATGACAGTATTGTAGTTCCAGTCCTAGAGGATGACAGTCCTGTAGTTCCAGTCCTAGAGGATGACAGTATTGTAGTTCCAGTCCTAGAGGATGACAGTACTGTAGTTCCAGTCCTAGAGGATGACAGTACTGTAGTTCCAGTCCTAGAGGATGACAGTACTGTAGTTCCAGTCCTAGAGGATGACAGTATTGTAGTTCCAGTCCTAGAGGATGACAGTACTGTAGTTCCAGTCCTAGAGGATGACAGTACTGTACTGTAGTTCCAGTCCTAGAGTCCAGTTCCAGTCCTAGGGGATGACAGTACAGAACTGTAATTCTAGACCCAGGGGATGACAGTACTGTACTGTAGTTCCAGTCCTAGAGGATGACAGTACTGTAGTGCCAGTCCTAGAGGATGACAGTACTGTAGTTCCAGTCCTAGAGGATGACAGTATTGTAGTTCCAGTCCTAGAGGATGACAGTACTGTAGTTCCAGTCATAGAGGATGACAGTACTGTAGTTCCAGTCATAGAGGATGACAGTACTGTAGTTCCAGTCCTAGAGGATGACAGTACTGTAGTTCCAGTCCTAGAGGATGACAGTATTGTAGTTCCAGTCCTAGAGGATGACAGTCCTGTAGTTCCAGTCCTAAAGGATGACAGTATTGTAGTTCCAGTCCTAGAGGATGACAGTACTGTAGTTCCAGTCCTAGAGGATGACAGTACTGTAGTTCCAGTCCTAGAGGATGACAGTACTGTACTGTAGTTCCAGTCCTAGAGTCCAGTTCCAGTCCTAGGGGATGACAGTACAGAACTGTAATTCTAGACCCAGGGGATGACAGTACTGTACTGTAGTTCCAGTCCCAGAGGATGACAGTACTGTAGTGCCAGTCCTAGAGGATGACAGTACTGTAGTTCCAGTCCTAGAGGATGACAGTATTGTAGTTCCAGTCCTAGAGGATGACAGTACTGTAGTTCCAGTCCTAGAGGATGACAGTACTGTAGTTCCAGTCCTAGAGGATGACAGTACTGTAGTTCCAGTCCTAGAGGATGACAGTATTGTAGTTCCAGTCCTAGAGGATGACAGTACTCTAGTTCCAGTCCTAGAGGATGACAGTATTGTAGTTCCAGTCCTAGAGGATGACAGTACTGTAGTTCCAGTCCTAGAGGATGACAGTATTGTAGTTCCAGTCCTAAAGGATGACAGTACTGTAGTTCCAGTCCTAGAGGATGCCAATACTGTAGTTCCAGTCCTAAAGGATGACAGTACTGTACTGTATAGTACCAGTCCTAGAGGATGACTGTACTGTACTGTAGTTCCAGTCCTAGAGGATGACAGTATTGTAGTTCCAGTCCTAAAGGATGACAGTACTGTAGTTCCAGTCCTAAAGAATGACAGTACTGTAGTGCCAGTCCTAAAGGATGACAGTATTGTAGTTCCAGTCCTAGAGGATGACAGTCCTAGAGGATGACAGTCCTAGAGGATGACATTATTGTAGTTCCAGTCCTAGAGGATGACAGTACTGTAGTTCCAGTCCTAGAGGATGACAGTACTGTAGTTCCAGTCCTAAAGGATGACAGTACTGTAGTTCCAGTCCTAGAGGATGACAGTATTGTAGTTCCAGTCCTAGGGGATGACAGTACAGAACTGTAATTCTAGACCCAGGGGATGACAGTACTGTACTGTAGTGCCAGTCCTAGAGGATGACAGTACTGTAGTGCCAGTCCTAGAGGATGACAGTACTGTAGTTCCAGTCCTAGAGGATGACAGTATTGTAGTTCCAGTCCTAGAGGATGACAGTACTGTAGTTCCAGTCATAGAGGATGACAGTACTGTAGTTCCAGTCCTAGAGGATGACAGTATTGTAGTTCCAGTCCTAGAGGATGACAGTATTGTAGTTCCAGTCCTAGAGGATGACAGTTCCACTAGAGGATGTACTGTAGTTCCAGTCCTAGAGTCCAGTTCCAGTCCTAGGGGATGACAGTACAGAACTGTAATTCTAGACCCAGGGGATGACAGTACTGTACTGTAGTTCCAGTCCTAGAGGATGACAGTAATGTAGTGCCAGTCCTAGAGGATGACAGTACTGTATTTCCAGTCCTAGAGGATGACAGTACTGTAGTGCCAGTCCTAGAGGATGACAGTATTGTAGTTCCAGTCCTAGGGGATGACAGTACAGAACTGTAATTCTAGACCCAGGGGATGACAGTACTGTACTGTAGTGCCAGTCCTAGAGGATGACAGTATTGTAGTTCCAGTCCTAGGGGATGACAGTACAGAACTGTAATTCTAAACCCAGGGGATGACAGTACTGTACTGTAGTTCCAGTCCTAGAGGATGACAGTACTGTAGTGCCAGTCCTAGAGGATGACAGTATTGTAGTTCCAGTCCTAGAGGATGACAGTACTGTAGTTCCAGTCCTAAAGGATGACAGTACTGTAGTTCCAGTCCTAAAGGATGACAGTACTGTAGTTCCAGTCCTAGAGGATGACAGTATTGTAGTTCCAGTCCTAGGGGATGACAGTACAGAACTGTAATTATAGACCCACGGGATGAGAGTACTGTACTGTAGTTCCAGTCCTAGAGGATGACAGTATTGTAGTTCCAGTCCTAGAGGATGACAGTACTGTAGTTCCAGTCCTAGAGGATGACAGTACTGTAGTTCCAGTCCTAGAGGATGACAGTACTGTAGTTCCAGTCCTAGAGGATGACAGTACTGTAGTTCCAGTCCTAGAGGATGACAGTACTGTAGTTCCAGTCCTAGAGGATGACAGTATTGTAGTTCCAGTCCTAGAGGATGACAGTCCTGTAGTTCCAGTCCTAGAGGATGACAGTACTGTAGTTCCAGTCCTAGAGGATGACAGTACTGTAGTTCCAGTCCTAGAGGATGACAGTACTGTAGTTCCAGTCCTAGAGGATGACAGTACTGTAGTTCCAGTCCTAGAGGATGACAGTACTGTAGTTCCAGTCCTAGAGGATGACAGTATTGTAGTTCCGTCCTAGGGGATGACAGTACAGAACTGTAATTATAGACCCAGGGGATGACAGTACTGTACTGTAGTTCCAGTCCTAGAGGATGACAGTATTGTAGTTCCAGTCCTAGAGGATGACAGTACTGTAGTTCCAGTCATAGAGGATGACAGTACTGTAGTTCCAGTCCTAGAGGATGACAGTACTGTAGTTCCAGTCTTAGAGGATGACAGTATCGTAGTTCCAGTCCAAGAGGATGACAGTCCTGTACTTCCAGTCCTAGAGGATGACAGTATTGTAGTTCCAGTCCTAGAGGATGACAGTACTGTAGTTCCAGTCCTAGAGGATGACAGTACTGTAGTTCCAGTCCTAGACGATGACAGTACTGTAGTTCCAGTCCTAGAGGATGACAGTATTGTAGTTCCAGTCCTAGAGGATGACAGTACTGTAGTTCCAGTCCTAGAGGATGACAGTACTGTAGTTCCAGTCCTGAATAGTAGTCCAGTCCTAGAGGATGTCCAGTTCCAGTCCTAGGGGATGACAGTACAGAACTGTAATCTAGACCCAGGGGATGACAGTACTGTACTGTAGTTCCAGTCCTAGAGGATGACAGTACTGTAGTGCCAGTCCTAGAGGATGACCAGTTCCCTAGAGGATGACAGTACTGTAGTTCCAGTCCTAGAGGATGTACAGTGCCAGTCCTAGAGGATGACAGTATTGTAGTTCCAGTCCTAGAGGATGACAGTACTGTAGTTCCAGTCCTAGAGGATGACAGTATTGTAGTTCCAGTCCTAGGGGATGACAGTACAGAACTGTAATTATAGACCCAGGGGATGACAGTACTGTACTGTAGTTCCAGTCCTAGAGGATGACAGTATTGTAGTTCCAGTCCTAGAGGATGACAGTACTGTAGTTCCAGTCCTAGAGGATTCTGTAGTTCCAGTCATAGAGGATGACAGTACTGTAGTTCCAGTCCTAGAGGATGACAGTACTGTAGTTCCAGTCCTAGAGGATGACAGTATTGTAGTTCCAGTCCTAGAGGATGACAGTCCTGTAGTTCCAGTCCTAGAGGATGACAGTACTGTAGTTCCAGTCCTAGAGGATGACAGTACTGTAGTTCCAGTCCTAGAGGATGACAGTATTGTAGTTCCAGTCCTAGAGGATGACAGTACTGTAGTTCCAGTCCTAAAGGATGACAGTACTGTAGTTCCAGTCCTAGAGGATGACAGTATTGTAGTTCCAGTCCTAGGGGATGACAGTACAGAACTGTAATTATTGACCCAGGGGATGACAGTACTGTACTGTAGTTCCAGTCCTAGAGGATGACAGTATTGTAGTTCCAGTCCTAGAGGATGACAGTACTGTAGTTCCAGTCCTAGAGGATGACAGTACTGTAGTTCCAGTCCTAGAGGATGACAGTACTGTAGTTCCAGTCATAGAGGATGACAGTACTGTAGTTCCAGTCCTAGAGGATGTACAGTACAGTAGTTCCAGTCCTAGAGGATGACAGTACTGTAGTTCCAGTCCTAGAGGATGACAGTACTGTAGTTCCAGTCCTAGAGGATGACAGTACTGTAGTTCCAGTCCTAGAGGATGACAGTACTGTAGTTCCAGTCCTAGAGGATGACAGTACTGTAGTTCCAGTCCTAAAGGATGACAGTACTGTAGTTCCAGTCCTAGAGGATGACAGTATTGTAGTTCCAGTCCTAGGGGATGACAGTACAGAACTGTAATTATAGACCCAGGGGATAACAGTACTGTACTGTAGTTCCAGTCCTAGAGGATGACAGTATTGTAGTCCCAGTCCTAGAGGATGACAGTACTGTAGTTCCAGTCCTAGAGGATGACAGTGCTGTAGTTCCAGTCCTAGAGGATGACAGTACTGTAGTTCCAGTCATAGAGGATGACAGTACTGTAGTTCCAGTCCTAGAGGATGACAGTACTGTAGTTCCAGTCCTAGAGGATGACAGTATTGTAGTTCCAGTCCTAGAGGATGACAGTCCTGTAGTTCCAGTCCTAGAGGATGACAGTACTGTAGTTCCAGTCCTAGAGGATGACAGTACTGTAGTTCCAGTCCTAGAGGATGACAGTACTGTAGTTCCAGTCCTAGAGGATGACAGTACTGTAGTTCCAGTCCTAGAGGATGACAGTACTGTAGTTCCAGTCCTAGAGGATGACAGTACTGTAGTTCCAGTCCTAGAGGATGACAGTATTGTAGTTCCAGTCCTAGAGGATGACAGTACTGTAGTTCCAGTCCTAGAGGATGACAGTATTGTAGTTCCAGTCCTAGAGGATGACAGTACTGTAGTTCCAGTCCAGATGACAGTATTGTAGTTCCAGTCCTAGAGGATGACAGTACTGTAGTTCCAGTCCTAGACGATGACAGTACTGTAGTTCCAGTCCTAGAGGATGACAGTATTGTAGTTCCAGTCCTAGAGGATGACAGTACTGTAGTTCCAGTCCTAGAGGATGACATTACTGTACTGTAGTTCCAGTCCTAGAGTCCAGTTCCAGTCCTAGGGGATGACAGTACAGAACTGTAATTCTAGACCCAGGGGATGACAGTACTGTACTGTAGTTCCAGTCCTAGAGGATGACAGTACTGTAGTGCCAGTCCTAGAGGATGACAGTACTGTAGTTCCAGTCCTAGAGGATGACAGTACTGTAGTTCCAGTCCTAGAGGATGACAGTACTGTAGTTCCAGTCATAGAGGATGACAGTACTGTAGTTCCAGTCATAGAGGATGACAGTACTGTAGTTCCAGTCCTAGAGGATGACTACTGTAGTTCCAGTCCTAGAGGATGACAGTATTGTAGTTCCAGTCCTAGAGGATGACAGTCCTGTAGTTCCAGTCCTAGAGGATGACAGTACTGTAGTTCCAGTCCTAGCGGATGACAGTACTGTAGTTCCAGTCCTAGAGGATGACAGTACTGTAGTTCCAGTCCTAAAGGATGACAGTACTGTAGTTCCAGTCCTAGAGGATGACAGTATTGTAGTTCCAGTCCTAGGGGATGACAGTACAGAACTGTAATTATAGACCCAGGGGATGACAGTACTGTACTGTAGTTCCAGTCCTAGAGGATGACAGTATAGTTCCAGTCCTAGAGGATGACAGTACTGTAGTTCCAGTCCTAGAGGATGACAGTACTGTAGTTCCAGTCCTAGAGGATGACAGTACTGTAGTTCCAGTCATAGAGGATGACAGTACTGTAGTTCCAGTCCTAGAGGATGACAGTACTGTAGTTCCAGTCCTAGAGGATGACAGTATTGTAGTTCCAGTCCTAGAGGATGACAGTCCTGTAGTTCCAGTCCTAGAGGATGACAGTACTGTAGTTCCAGTCCTAGAGGATGACAGTACTGTAGTGCCAGTCCTAGAGGATGACAGTACTGTAGTTCCAGTCCTAGAGGATGACAGTACTGTAGTTCCAGTCCTAGAGGATGACAGTACTGTAGTTCCAGTCCTAGAGGATGACAGTACTGTAGTTCCAGTCCTAGAGGATGACAGTACTGTAGTTCCAGTCCTAGAGGATGACAGTATTGTAGTTCCAGTCCTAGAGGATGACAGTCCTGTAGTTCCAGTCCTAGAGGATGACAGTATTGTAGTTCCAGTCCTAGAGGATGACAGTACTGTAGTTCCAGTCCTAGAGGATGACAGTACTGTAGTTCCAGTCCTAGAGGATGACAGTACTGTAGTTCCAGTCCTAGAGGATGACAGTATTGTAGTTCCAGTCCTAGAGGATGACAGTACTGTAGTTCCAGTCCTAGAGGATGACAGTACTGTACTGTAGTTCCAGTCCTAGAGTCCAGTTCCAGTCCTAGGGGATGACAGTACAGAACTGTAATTCTAGACCCAGGGGATGACAGTACTGTACTGTAGTTCCAGTCCTAGAGGATGACAGTACTGTAGTGCCAGTCCTAGAGGATGACAGTACTGTAGTTCCAGTCCTAGAGGATGACAGTATTGTAGTTCCAGTCCTAGAGGATGACAGTACTGTAGTTCCAGTCATAGAGGATGACAGTACTGTAGTTCCAGTCCTAGAGGATGACAGTACTGTAGTTCCAGTCCTAGAGGATGACAGTACTGTAGTTCCAGTCCTAGAGGATGACAGTATTGTAGTTCCAGTCCTAGAGGATGACAGTCCTGTAGTTCCAGTCCTAGAGGATGACAGTATTGTAGTTCCAGTCCTAGAGGATGACAGTACTGTAGTTCCAGTCCTAGAGGATGACAGTACTGTACTGTAGTTCCAGTCCTAGAGTCCAGTTCCAGTCCTAGGGGGTGACAGTACAGAACTGTAATTCTAGACCCAGGGGATGACAGTACTGTACTGTAGTTCCAGTCCTAGAGGATGACAGTACTGTAGTGCCAGTCCTAGAGGATGACAGTACTGTAGTTCCAGTCCTAGAGGATGACAGTACTGTAGTTCCAGTCATAGAGGATGACAGTACTGTAGTTCCAGTCCTAGAGGATGACAGTACTGTAGTTCCAGTCCTAGAGGATGACAGTATTGTAGTTCCAGTCCTAGAGGATGACAGTACTCTAGTTCCAGTCCTAGAGGATGACAGTATTGTAGTTCCAGTCCTAGAGGATGCCAGTACTGTAGTTCCAGTCCTAGAGGATGACAGTATTGTAGTTTCAGTCCTAGAGGATGACAGTACTTTAGTTCCAGTCCTAGAGGATGACAGTATTGTAGTTCCAGTCCTAAAGGATGACAGTACTGTAGTTCCAGTCCTAAAGAATGACAGTACTCTAGTGCCAGTCCTAAAGGATGACAGTACTGTACTGTAGTGCCAGTCCTAGAGGATGACAGTACTGTACTGTAGTTCCAGTCCTAGAGGATGACAGTACTGTACTCTAGTGCCAGTCCTAGAGGATGACAGTACTGTATTGTAGTGCCAGTCCTAGAGGATGACAGTACTGTACTGTAGTTCCTGTCTTAGAGGATGACAGTACTGTACTGTAGTTCTGGGTCCTGTGTGGCTCAGTCGGTAGAGCATGGCGCTTGCAACGCCAAGCGTCGTGGGTTCGATTCCCGCTGGGACCACCCATATGTAAAAGTAGTGGCCCCAGCCGACTTGTAAGTCGCTTTGGACAAAAGCGTCTGCTAAATGGGATATATTAGTTCCAGTCCTAAAGGATGACAGTACTGTACTGTAGTTCCAGTCCTAGAGGATGACAGTACTGTAGTTCCAGTCCTAGATGATGACAGTACTGTAGTTCCAGTCCTAGAGGATAACAGTACTGTAGTTCCAGTCCTAGAGGATGACAGTACTGTAGTTCCAGTCCTAGAGGATGACAGTACTGTACTGTAGTGCCAGTCCTAGAGGATGACAGTACAGTACTGTAATTCTAGACCTAGAGGATGACAGTACTGTAGTTCCAGTCCTAGAGGATGACAGTACAGTACTGTAGTTCCAGTCCTAGAGGATGACAGTACTGTAGTTCCAGTTCTGGAGGATGACAGTACTGTAGTTCCAGTCCTAAAAGATGACAGTACTGTACTGTAGTTCCAGTCCTAAAGGATGACAGTACTGTACTGTAGTTCCAGTCCTAGAGGATGACAGTATTGTAGTTCCAGTCCTAGAGGATGACAGTACTGTAGTTCCAGTGCTAGAGGGTGACAGTACAGTACTGTAATTCTAGACCTAGAGGATAACAGTACTGTAGTTCCAGTCCTAGAGGATGACAGTATTGTAGTTCCAGTCCTAAAGGATGACAGTACTGTAGTTCCAGTCCTAAAGAATGACAGTACTGTAATGCCAGTCCTAAAGGATGACAATACTGTACTGTAGTTCCAGTCCTAGAGGATGACAGTACCGTACTGTAATTCCAGTCCTAGAGGATGACAGTACTGTACTGTAGTTCCAGACCTAGAGGATGACAGTACTCTACTTTAGTGCCAGTCCTAGAGGATGACAGTACTGTACTGTAGTTCCAGACCTAAAGGATGACAGTACTGTAGTTCCAGTCCTAGAGGATGACAGTACTGTAGTTCCAGTCCTAGAGGATGCCAGTACTGTAGTTCCAGTCCTAAAGGATGACAGTACTGTAGTTCCAGTCCTAGAGGATGACAGTACTGTACTGTATAGTACCAGTCTTAAAGGATGACAGTACTGTACTGTAGTGCCAGTCCTAGAGGATGACAGTATTGTAGTTCCAGTCCTAGAGGATGACAGTACTGTACTGTAGTGCCAGTCCTAGAGGATGACAGTACTGTACTGTAGTGCCAGTCCTAGAGGATGACAGTACTGTACTGTAGTTCCAGTCCTAGAGGATGACAGTACTGTACTGTAGTTCCAGTCCTAGAGGATTACAGTACTGTAGTTCCAGTCCTAGAGGATGACAGTACTGTAGTTCCAGTCCTAGAGGATGACAGTATTGTAGTTCCAGTCCTAAAGGATGACAGTACTGTAGTTCCAGTCCTAGAGGATGACAGTACTGTACTGTAGTTCCAGTCCTAGAGGATGACAGTACTGTACTGTAGTTCCAGTCCTAGAGGATGACAGTATTGTAGTTCCAGTCCTAGAAGATGACAGTACTGTACTGTAGTTCCAGTCCTAGAGGATGACAGTACCCTACTGTAATTCCAGACCTAAAGGATGCCAGTACTGTAGTTCCAGTCCTAGAGGATGACAGTACTGTAGTTCCAGTCCTAGAGGATGCCAGTACTGTAGTTCCAGTCCTAGAGGATGCCAGTACTGTAGTTCCAGTCCTAAAAGATGACAGTACTGTACTGTAGTTCCAGTCCTAGAGGATGACAGTACTGTAGTTCCAGTCATAGAGGATGACAGTACTGTAGTACTGTCCTAGAGGATGACAGTACTGTACTGTATAGTGACAGTTCTAGAGGATGACAGTACTGTACTGTAGTGCCTGTCCTAGAGGATGACAGTACTGTAGTTCCAGTCCTAGAGGATGACAGTACTGTAGTTCCAGTCCTAGAGGATGACAGTACTGTAGTTCCAGTTCTGGAGGATGACAGTACTGTAGTTCCAGTCCTAAAAGATGACAGTACTCTAGTGCCAGTCCTAAAGGATGACAGTACTGTACTGTAGTTCCAGTCCTAGAGGATGACAGTACTGTAGTTCCAGTCATAGAGGATGACAGTACTGTAGTTCCAGTCCTAGAGGATGACAGTACTGTACTGTAGTTCCAGTCCTAAAGGATGACAGTACTGTACTGTAGTTCCAGTCCTAGAGGATGACAGTACTGTAGTTCCAGTGCTAGAGGGTGACAGTACAGTACTGTAATTCTAGACCTAGAGGATAACAGTACTGTAGTTCCAGTCCTAGAGGATGACAGTATTGTAGTTCCAGTCCTAAAGGATGACAGTACTGTAGTTCCAGTCCTAAAGAATGACAGTACTGTAATGCCAGTCCTAAAGGATGACAATACTGTACTGTAGTTCCAGTCCTAGAGGATGACAGTACCGTACTGTAATTCCAGTCCTAGAGGATGACAGTACTGTACTGTAGTTCCAGACCTAGAGGATGACAGTACTCTACTTTAGTGCCAGTCCTAGAGGATGACAGTACTGTACTGTAGTTCCAGACCAAAAGGATGACAGTACTGTAGTTCCAGTCCTAGAGGATGACAGTACTGTAGTTCCAGTCCTAGAGGATGCCAGTACTGTAGTTCCAGTCCTAAAGGATGACAGTACTGTAGTTCCAGTCCTAGAGGATGACAGTACTGTACTGTATAGTACCAGTCTTAAAGGATGACAGTACTGTACTGTAGTGCCAGTCCTAGAGGATGACAGTATTGTAGTGCCAGTCCTAGAGGATGACAGTACTGTACTGTAGTGCCAGTCCTAGAGGATGACAGTACTGTACTGTAGTGCCAGTCCTAGAGGATGACAGTACTGTACTGTAGTTCCAGTCCTAGAGGATGACAGTACTGTACTGTAGTTCCAGTCCTAGAGGATTACAGTACTGTAGTTCCAGTCCTAGAGGATGACAGTACTGTAGTTCCAGTCCTAGAGGATGACAGTATTGTAGTTCCAGTCCTAAAGGATGACAGTACTGTAGTTCCAGTCCTAGAGGATGACAGTACTGTACTGTAGTTCCAGTCCTAGAGGATGACAGTACTGTACTGTAGTTCCAGTCCTAGAGGATGACAGTATTGTAGTTCCAGTCCTAGAAGATGACAGTACTGTACTGTAGTTCCAGTCCTAGAGGATGACAGTACCCTACTGTAATTCCAGACCTAAAGGATGCCAGTACTGTAGTTCCAGTCCTAGAGGATGACAGTACTGTAGTTCCAGTCCTAGAGGATGCCAGTACTGTAGTTCCAGTCCTAGAGGATGCCAGTACTGTAGTTCCAGTCCTAAAAGATGACAGTACTGTACTGTAGTTCCAGTCCTAGAGGATGACAGTACTGTAGTTCCAGTCATAGAGGATGACAGTACTGTAGTACTGTCCTAGAGGATGACAGTACTGTACTGTATAGTGACAGTTCTAGAGGATGACAGTACTGTACTGTAGTGCCTGTCCTAGAGGATGACAGTATTGTAGTTCCAGTCCTAGAGGATGACAGTCCTGTAGTTCCAGTCCTAGAGGATGACAGTACTGTAGTTCCAGTCCTAGAGGATGACTGTACTGTACTGTAATTCCAGTCCTAGAGGATGACAGTATTGTAGTTCCAGTCCTCGAGGATGACAGTACTGTACTGTAGTGCCATTCCTAGAGGATGACAGTACTGTAGTTCCATTCCTAGAGGATAACAGTACTGTAGTTCCAGTCCTAGAGGATGACAGTACTGTAGTTCCAGTCCTAGAGGATGACAGTAATGTACTGTAGTGCCAGTCCTAGAGGATGACAGTACTGTACTGTAGTGCCAGTCCTAGAGGATGACAGTACTGAACTGTAGTTCCAGTCCTAGAGGATGACAGTACTGTACTGTAGTGCCAGTCCTAGAGGATGACAGTACTGTACTGTAGTTCCAGTCCTAGAGGATGACAGTACTGTAGTTCCAGTCCTAGAGGATGACAGTACTGTAGTTCCAGTCCTAGAGGATGACAGTACTTTACTGTACTTCAGGGAGGTGTTTGATCGTTCCCAGCCCTCCCTGTTTCATAATAAACTAGAATTATCACGTCGCTGCTTCTACAGACGTGCTGACAGACACACTGGCAGAAAAACACTGGATGATACAAACATAGTGTGTTATCCCCAGGCTGCGTAGAGGAGTCTCAGCACACACACACACACACACTGCATCAGCAGCAAGTGTAATGATGGTGCAGGATTAAGGATTGCTACAAGGCAGGCCAGAGATAAAAGGGCTTTAAGGAAATAAGCGCAGGTTCATCTAGGAAGATGTGGATGCAGGCAGGCAAACAGTGGTTGACAATCTCCATGATGAGAGTGTCTCTGTGAACACCACCCGCCAGGCTGCTGCTGCAAGACGGAGGAGCTGTGCTGAATCAGCGCTTTCTGCTCAGCTCAGCCAGCACACCTCCATATGTTTACTTAGACACACATAGTCAGAGAGCACGCGCGCACACACACACACACACACACACACACTCTGGCGCATTAGATATACTAAGGTGTGCACCGTTAAGCGCACAACACCAATGCACACACTGATTATGTGTTGTGTATGCTTACAGACACACACAAACACAGGCTTCACACACCAGGGTTTCTGTAAGCAGGCAATAAGGCCTGTTGACGCCAAAATGACCAGGAGGAAAACAATTTCATTGTTAAATAATTGATGGAAATACCAAATCGATGTAAATACATTTGACGGTCATGCTTATCAGTCTATAGGTTAATTTGCATAATTCAATGGAATTAAATTGGCATGTGTGTATTTTCTCAACTGGTGACTGAAGTGCACCTCCCATTCACAATTCAAGTGCAGGCAACAGGCTGTCAGCGCATCACCCACCACTTTACAAAGTGAACCAGGGGCTTGATGCATTTTGAAAACATACTTGGTTGAAACCCGAATGTTTTACTTCATATTGAGGCATGTCATACCTTGCTTCAAAGTAGCCTATAGGTCAAATCTGACCATGGAAACGTGGAGGCAATTATTTTATTATAAAGACTTCATAGGCAGCACAGAAGTGTCAAGTTTGGGGAAGCTTACAAATTATTCAATCATTCCTACCGTTCTGCATGCAAGTCATCCCTTTCATATGCACATTTTCATGGAACAGTTTCATTTCAATAATTACGGTTTAGTTTCTCAAAATCATTTTCACGTGATTAATCATAAAAATCTTAATTTAAATTGAATTGCGCCACATGGACACATTGATACACCGTGATCCATTGGCGGCTAAAGAAATGAGCGCATGGAACTCACAGCCTACAGGCCAATGCAGCAGTAGGCCTATAACTTCCATTGCTCTTTCACACCAAGGTGGTTATCGAGGGGCCGAGTGTTGAAAAGATGTTTGAAATACTGTAGCTTACTGTGAGGAACTAAAGTTTTACGATGTTATCATTTGCGATGGATGTAAAGAAAGAAAAGACTTTCCTGCATTTCCGAGTTGCAGGCCAAGTACTTCTTACAAGGGTTCTTCTAAGGTCCTCAAGTATCTTTGAGGTGGGGTTCATCGAGGAACCTCCTTAATTGGTGGTGGTTCATGCAGGAACCTAACTGCCCAACTGAAACATTTGGATTTGAATTTGAAAGCACAGCTGGTGCAGGGGAAGGTACTTAGCTGAAAAATGTAAAGATCTACTCAATTTAAGATAAGGTTTGTCCCTTATATGATCTAAGTTTATATTGTTTTATGATCATATTACCATCTATCTTTTCATATTTTCATTGAAGAGGTAAGGGAAGAGGATGGTACATGTGATCTGCATAACATACCAATACCAATTGGCATAACTTTACATGCCTCCTCGTCTGTATACCTGCAGACACAGAAGTGAGCAGTTCAGTCATCTGCACCCAATACAGCTAGCCTTCAACATATTTTTATAGTCTACATATTCTTACCTCTTTGTTGATTGATATCCATTGAATTGTGTCCATTTTCAGTTTTAGAAAGTTTTGCACAAATATGAAAAGATAGATGGTATCATCATAAAACAATATACATTTAGATCAAACAAGGGACAAACCTCACCTTAAATTGAGGAGATATTTACATTTTTCAGTTAAGTGCCTGCACCTGCTGTCCTTTCAAATTCAAATGTTTCAGTTGGGCAGTTAGAAAGAACCACCACCAATTAAGGAGGTTCCTCGATGAACCCCACCTCCTATGAGGTTCTTGGAAGAACTTTTTGGGGGCAATGTTCAGTGCCAAGAACACAAAGGTTCTTCGAAGATATTTGAGGATATTAGCCCTAATTTTTAGAGTGTACGAGCTTGTGATTTGAAACAATCCACAGCTATTCATTTTTTTAGAAGCTAATGATCCTTGATTCCTCTGTGGCTAAGTTATGCTTTCTGGCCAAGTACTTTGAATGATTTTGTATAGAATTGGAAAATGTATTTCCAATTGCTTCCCTATTGGACCCACCACTATACCATTTCTCCTGTTCTATTGGTTTTACATCAACTTTCTTTCGTTGTCCAGAAGCCAAAGGCACTATCCTAGTCATATTAGCAACTCATCCTAGTTGTTGTTAGATTACCCCTCTTTCTAAATTTATATTGGAGGTTTTCATCTCTGTCTCGTATGGAACCGTTACCACGCATATTGTTTAAAATGGTGTTTTCCAGGTGCACTGTTTAGAATGGTGTTTTCCAGGTGCACTGTTTAGAATGGTGTTTTACAGGTGCACTGTTTAGAATGGTGTTTTACAGGTGCACTGTTTAGAATGGTGTTTTCCAGGTGCACTGTTTAGAATGGTGTTTTACAGGTGCACTGTTTAAAATGGTGTTTTCCAGGTGCACTGTTTAGAATGGTGTTTTACAGGTGCACTGTTTAGAATGGTGTTTTACAGGTGCACTGTTTAGAATGGTGTTTTACAGGTGCACTGTTTAGAATGGTGTTTTCCAGGTGCACTGTTTAGAATGGTGTTTCCCAGTGAATTACATTTTGGCAAATGTTTGAAAACATTTTATTGGCTGTATCATTACATTAGTTTCATGTTCTGTTCGTGTTATGCTAATCTAAATGTGATTTAAGTCATTCTGACCACCGTTGGTCGGTCTGGTAAATTTCTCAAATGGCCAGTAAATGTACATTTTCCCGGTCACGTTGTCTGGGGCCACATTTTCCTAACGGAAATCCTAACATTAGCAAGCACGCACGCACGCACGCACACGCACACGCACACACACACACACACACACACACACAAACAGGGGCATAGGAGGACACAGAGGCACACACACACACCGTTTTGGGATGCCATGCAGTCTACTGTGAGGCATGTGTGTGTGTGTGGCTCAGTGTGCTGTCAGAGAGGTGAGAAACTGATCCAGTTTTGTCCCTGGCAGCAGAAAGCCTACCACAGCACCACGCTGCTAATACACCAATCAATAGCTATTACATTCCCTGTTACATGCCTCCTCTGCCCTGGTCGGGGCAAACTATCACACACACAGAGAGGCACACACACACACCTCGGTGGCTACACCTGCCTGCCTTGCTGTGGGCTAACTGCACAGCCAGGGGCACTCATATCACAACTCGAGCTCTGCTTCACAATCTATAAGGCAAGAATAAGCATTTTTCCCAAGTTGCATGAATGTTCTGTTCAACAGATTGCACATTGATAAAGCTTGTGTAAGAAGACGGTTGTTTTGTCTCTTCCTCTACCAGTACTTCAGCCCTTATGTGATGTGTCAGGTTGATTTCCTGGGCAGTTTTCTCTCTGTGTTGGCTCTGTGTTCTGCAGTGTGTTGTTTGGGATAGCAGAGTGCTGCAGCTATCGAGAAGTGTCTGTGTGTGTGTGTGTGTGTGTGTGTGTGTGTGTGTGTGTGTGTGTGTGTGTGTGTGTGTGTGTGTGTGTGTGTGTGTGTGTGTGTGTGTGTGTGTGTGTGTGTGTGTGTGTGTGTGTGTGTGTGTGTGTGTGCGTGTGTGCGTGTGTGTGTGTGTTTTGGGAGTGCTGGTAGTTCCTGACCCTCCCCTGCTGCTGTACACTACGGACTTCATTAACATCTTGTGAACCCTGAGCCCTGTGATTTCATAGCAGATAGGATTATCCTATCTAAGGATTACACACACATATATATATATATGGGTGCAGGGGTTTCAAGGATGAATGCACACACACACAGATGGACGTATGCATTCACATACATACGTGCAAAGGCTCTCACAAAGACACACACACTGCTCTGCGTATCACATTAGGGATAATACTAGGAAATGATAATACTACATGCAGCTGTACGACAGTAATACAGATATTACAGTAATACAGATATTACAGTAATTCAGGCAACAGATGGAGGAGAAAGAAGGAGAAGAGATGTAGGCTAGAAAGAGAAAAATAAAGACTCCTCTCTTCCCCACTCAGCCTCTGCTCCTCCTCTCTACTAATCTACTCAGCTCTAACCTCTTCTCTACTACTCTGCTCCTCTCTCTACTAATCTACTCAGCTCTACCCTCTTCTCTACTACTCTGCTCCTCTCTCTACTAATCTACTCAGCTCTACCCTCTTCTCTACTACTCTGCTCCTCTCTCTACTAATCTACTCAGCTCTACCCTCTTCTCTACTACTCTGCTCCTCTCTCTACTAATCTACTCAGCTCTAACCTCTTCTCTACTACTCTGCTCCTCTCTCTACTAATCTACTCAGCTCTACCCTCTTCTCTACTACTCTGCTCCTCTCTCTACTAATCTACTCAGCTCTACCCTCTTCTCTACTACTCCCTCTCTACTAATCTACTCAGCTCTACCCTCTTCTCTACTACTCTGCTCCTCTCTCTACTAATCTACTCAGCTCTACCCTCTTCTCTGCTCCTCTCTCTACTAATCTACTCAGCTCTACCCTCTTCTCTACTACTCTCCTCCTCTCTCTACTAATCTACTCAGCTCTACCATTTCTCTACTACTCTGCTCCTCTCTCTACTAATCTACTCAGCTCTACCCTCTTCTCTACTACTCTGCTCCTCTCTCTACTAATCTACTCAGCTCTACCCTCTTCTCTACTACTCTGCTCCTCTCTCTACTAATCTACTCAGCTCTACCCTCTTCTCTACTACTCTGCTCCTCTCTCTACTAATCTACTCAGCTCTACCCTCTTCTCTACTACTCTGCTCCTCTCTCTACTAATCTACTCAGCTCTACCCTCTTCTCCACTACTCTCCTCCTCTCTCTACTAATCTACTCAGCTCTACCCTCTTCTCTACTACTCTGCTCCTCTCTCTACTAATCTACTCAGCTCTACCCTCTTCTCTACTACTCTGCTCCTCTCTCTACTAATCTACTCAGCTCTACCCTCTTCTCTACTACTCTGCTCCTCTCTCTACTAATCTACTCAGCTCTACCCTCTTCTCTACTACTCTGCTCCTCTCTCTACTAATCTACTCAGCTCTACCCTCTTCTCTACTACTCTGCTCCTCTCTCTACTAATCTACTCAGCTCTACCCTCTTCTCTACTACTCTGCTCCTCTCTCTACTAATCTACTCAGCTCTACCCTCTTCTCTACTACTCTGCTCCTCTCTACTAATCTACTCAGCTCTACCCTCTTCTCTTCTACTCTGCTCCTCTCTCTACTAATCTACTCAGCTCTACCCTCTTCTCTACTACTCTGCTCCTCCTCTACTAATCTACTCAGCTCTACCCTCTTCTCTACTACTCTGCTCCTCTCTCTACTAATCTACTCAGCTCTACCCTTTCTCTACTACTCTCCTCCTCGCTCTACTAATCTTCTACCTACTACTCTGCTCCTCTCTCTACTAATCTACTCAGCTCTACCCTCTTCTCTACTACTCTGCTCCTCTCTACTAATCTACTCAGCTCTACCCTCTTCTCTACTACTCTGCTCCTCTCTCTACTAATCTACTCAGCTCTACCCTCTTCTCTACTACTCTGCTCCTCTCTCTACTAAATCTACCCTCTTCTCTACTACTCTGCTCCTCTCTCTACTCTACTCAGCTCTACCCTCTTCTCTACTACTCTGCTCCTCTCTCTACTAATCTACTCAGCTCTACCCTCTTCTCTACTACTCTGCTCCTCTCTCTACTAATCTACTCAGCTCTACCCTCTTCTCTACTACTCTGCTCCTCTCTCTACTAATCTACTCAGCTCTACCCTCTTCTCTACTACTCTGCTCCTCTCTCTACTAATCTACTCAGCTCTACCCTCTTCTCTACTACTCTGCTCCTCTCTCTACTAATCTACTCAGCTCTACCCTCTTCTCTACTACTCTGCTCCTCTCTCTACTAATCTACTCAGCTCTACCCTCTTCTCTACTACTCTGCTCCTCTCTCTACTAATCTACTCAGCTCTCTACTCTGCTCCTCTTCTCTACTACTCTCTCTACTACTCTCTCTACTAATCTACTCAGCTCTACCCTCTTCTCTACTACTCTGCTCCTCTCTCTACTAATCTACTCAGCTCTACCCTCTTCTCTACTACTCTGCTCCTCTCTCTACTAATCTACTCAGCTCTACCCTCTTCTCTACTACTCTGCTCTCTCTCTACTAATCTAAGCTCTACCCTCTTCTCTACTACTCTGCTCCTCTCTCTACTAATCTACTCAGCTCTACCCTCTTCTCTACTACTCTGCTCCTCTCTCTACTAATCAACTCAGCTCTACCCTCTTCTCTACTACTCTGCTCCTCTCTCTACTAATCTACTCAGCTCTACCCTCTTCTCTACTACTCTGCTCCTCTCTCCTCTCTTTCTCTCATCCATCTCCACACTCCTCTCTCTACTAATCTACTCAGCTCTACCTTCTTCTCTACTACTCTCCTCCTCTCTCCTCTCTTTCTCTCATCCATCTCCACACTCCTCTCTCTACTAATCTACTCAGCTCTACGTTCTTCTCTACTACTCTCCTCCTCTCTCCTCTCTTTCTCTCATCCATCTCCACACTCCTCTCTTTCTCATTCTTCTCTTCTCTCCTTTTACACTTTCTCTCCTCCATCGCTCCTTCCTCTCTCCTGCCTCTCTCCTCCATCGCTCCTTCCTCTCTCCTGCCTCTCTACTCCCTCTCTCCTTCCTCTCCTGCCTCTCTCCTCCCCCTCTCCTGCCTCTCTCCTCCCCCTCTCCTGCCTCTCTCCTCGCTCTCTCCTGCCTCTCTCCTTCCTCTCTCCTCCCTCTCTCCTGCATCTCTCCTCCCTCTCTCCTGCCTCTCTGCTCCCTCTCTCCTGCCTCTCTGCTCCCTCTCTCCTGCCTCTCTTCTTCCTCTGTCCTGCCTCTCTCCTCCGTCTCTCCTTCCTCTGTCCTGCCTCTCTCCTCCCCCTCTCCTGCCTCTCTCCTCCCCCTCTCCTGCCTCTCTCCTCCCCCTCTCCTGCCTCTCTCCTTCCTCTCTCCTCCCTCTCTCCTGCATCTCTCCTCCCTCTCTCATTCCTCTGTCCTGCCTCTCTCCTGCCTCTCTCCTCCTCTCTCCTTTCGCTCCTCCTCTCTCCTTTCGCTCCTCAGTTATTGCAGGGTCAGGTTCTTATTCTCATTGCAAAAGGAACAGTGACTGAAGGGGTCGGATCATATTCTAAATTCCATCTGCTCATCAGAACCAGTTGCTGGGTTACAGCATACTATATACCGTACCACTGTACTATACCACACACACAGACACACACAGTACTCACAGTATAGCTAACTAGGCTTGATTCAAATGCATGAAATACAATGTATGTAGAATGCTTCTCAGAGTTTTCTGATGAACAGCCATGGGGCATATCCAATCAAAATCATAGGACCAGGAGTTTTTCCTGACCATATAACCTGACCAGGAAACACTCGGGGACCTAGTTACTGTATGTATGGCCCTGGGCATGTGTGTGTGTGTGTGTGTGTAGTCGATTAGTTGATGCAGTTCGTTTCATGAACTAGATCAGTAGTGGCATTGTGAGTCACACAGCATCTATAATGGCCCGATGCTATTCTCATGATCACTACATGTCACATCGGAGAGAAATAATGGCAATGATACATTGGGCTGTCATGGCAGAACGCATTGCAGACCATATAGAAGATGCCAAACGTAATCATTCCATTCTTCCCAAAGGAGAGGGAAAGTGCTGTGAAGATCATTTACTTTGATAATCTGTTTGACATGGGAGTTACACTGAGTACATATTAAACTGGTTCCATTGCAAGAATAGCAATGTTGATTCTGCAAGAAAGGCAGGTACAATTTGCATATTGTATTGTTATGGGACGATGTATTGTGTAATATAGCCTATTATGATGATGTCATCATTGATTAGGCCCTTCTTCAGGCTATAGAATGTACAGTATATGCCACTGCAACCAGGCCTAGGTCACGTATGATTTGATGTGTGTGTCTGTGTGTTACTGTTTTTGCATGGACCGCAACCAAGCTAAGTCACATGTTTTGTGTGAGTCTCGCTCTCTCTCACTCTGTTTGCATGGACCTCAACCAACAATAGCCATGACGACACAATGACACACAGCAAAACAGATCAGTAATTCTTTAATGAGCCCTCTCTCCCTTACCCTCGGGGGCGAACAAGGCTAGCGCGTCCGTCCCATTTCGTGGCGTGCAGCGTATCGGTTATTAACTCTAATAACCGGGGAGGGACTGCTGTATGGCTAGTCCTCTGAAGGGGCTATTCATTTGGCTAGCTAATTAGCCTGTTAGCCTCTGAAGGACCCTCAGTGTCACATTAGGCCTAATGTATCCACCAGGAACAGAGAGAACAGAAAGGCACTCTCCTTTTTCTATGTGTGTGCCTGTGTGTGTGTGTGCCTGTGTGTGTGTGTGCCTGTGTGTGTGTGTGTGTGTGTGTGTGTGTGTGTGTGTGTGTGTGTGTGTGTGTGTGTGTTAGCGCTCTATGCCTGCCCCAAGACCAATCTCTTCCAATATTTCTGTGTGCCTCTGTCTTTCTTGAGGATTAGAGAAGCAGAGATGAGGTTTTTTGTTGTTTCTGTGGAAACCTTCAAAGACAGCCTTTCCTGGACATGTAATACTTTTGCGAGAGCAATACATCTTGAAATTGTTCTAATGAAATGCAGACTGGAATACCTTCGGGGAAGGTAGAGTTGGAATGTAGGCGATACAAACTTTGATTGCCTTGTTTCTATGGCTGTTGAAAGCTGTGTTATTTGTTTGTCGTGCAGTAGAGTTTCTGTGACTAGAAGTCATCATTTCGATGACTTCAGGAGAAGTCATCAAAACAAAAGAATGAGAAGGAGAAGGATGAGAGGGGAGAAGAAGTCCGGTTATCCATCTGTGTGTCGGCAGAAGGAAAGGCATGAATAAACTGCTTCCTTTGATCGGGGCAGAGGGGGCATGTGAGAAAAAGTGATGCGTGCAGCCGTGAAAGTTATATTCTCCTGTTCGAGCAAACACCATCTGTCAGGAATAGTGGCAGAACTCAGTGT
Organism: Oncorhynchus masou masou; assembly: GCF_036934945.1. NCBI lineage: Eukaryota > Metazoa > Chordata > Actinopteri > Salmoniformes > Salmonidae > Oncorhynchus > Oncorhynchus masou. The sequence continues at coordinate 17,255,541 of NC_088228.1, read as the reverse complement.
GTGTGTGTGTGTGGCAGGACTGTGAGAGACTCGGTGTGTGTGTGTGTGTGTGTGTATGTGTGGACGTGTTCACTATTCTTCTGGGGACCAGAAGTCCCAGCAAGAACAGTAAACAAACAAAAATTGGACCAACTGGGGACATTTTGTTAGTCCCCACGAGGTCAAATGCTATTTCTACGGGGTTTAGGGTTAAGGTTAGAATTAGTGTTAGAATTCCGATATGGGTTAGGGTTAGGTTTAATGTTAGGTTTTTTGGGGTTAAGGTTTGGGTGAAGGCTAAGGGTAACAGTACAGGTTAGGGGAAATAGGATTATAAATGGGACAGAATTGTGTCCCCCCACAAGGTTAGCTGTACAAGACTCTCTCTGTGTGTGTGTGTGTGTGTGTGTGTGTGTGTGTGTGTGTGTGTGTGTGTGTGTGTGTGTGTGTGTGTGTGTGTATGTGTGTATGTGTGTGTGTGTGTGTGTAGCAGCCTCAGAATCCCCCAGGTCAGCTGCTGTTAGGTTGTCTCTGTCTGTCTGTCTGCTTGACAGTGTAGATAATGACCGTTCTGCACTGTCAACCTCAACTACAGATGAACCCTAATCCTAAACCAGCACAGGACAGATAGTTGTAGACCTATAGAAATATCAACACACAGATAGATGGAATGATGCATTGTCTGTCTGTCTGCCTGTATATGAATGGAGGGATGAATGGATGAACAGATAGCAAGATGGATAGACATCCAGTGGATAGAGTCCATTTAATGTATGGCTGTATTAGACTATACTGTTATGGCTGTATTAGACTATACTGTTATGGATGGAGAAGATGATTGGATAGCAGATAGATAACTAGATATTGCACATCACTGACAGTATTCAATTCAACCACCCTGCTACTAGCACTGTGTGTGTTTCTCTTATTCAGACAGTATGAGTGATGGTAGCGTGAAGAACAGATTGATATATCCTCATGTCTTATCGTGGAAACAACTGGCGGTTCGGTCGAGCGTGACGCAGGAGCGTCAACTACAAAGAAGTGTGAGTGTGAGGATGGGGTCACAAGGAACACAGACACAGAGTTATTCATATCTGTAATGGTGTCTAGATGCCATTGCAGGTCCATGTGTACGTGCGGGCTCTTTGTATGATCATCCCTGAAGACTGGAGACAACCTCACCCATCCCGACCCCACCCAGCCCCAGAGCTAGCCAATCACCCCCAACTACAGTACCCCAGAGCTAGCCAACCACCCCCACCTACTGTGCCCCAGAGCTAGCCAACCACCCCCACCTACTGTGCCCCAGAGATAGCCAACCACCCCCACCTACAGTACCCCACCCCAGAGCTAGCCAACCACCCCCACCTACAGTACCCCAGAGCTAGCCAACCACCACCACCTACTGTGCCCCAGAGATAGCCAACCACCCCCACCTACAGTACCCCAGAGTTAGCCATCCACCCCCACCTACAGTACCCCAGAGTTAGCCAACCACCCCCACCTACAGTACCCCAGAGTTAGCCAACCACCCCCACCTACAGTACCCACCCCAGAGATAGATAAGGATGTGTGTTCAGTCAGCCTTTGATACATTACACCCAGATTATGGATCACAGATTATGGATCTCCTGCATTAATCCTTCAATCACACAGATTACGGGTTTTGTAAACATAATCTGGTAGAGAGGGAATGTGTTTGACCTGGATCTCTGTGTTTGGTCTGGATGGAGTAGCTAACACTGACCATTGTGGAACGTGGGTCTGAAGAACTGGACCATATGGGAGAGTAGTACAAAGAGACAGAAAGGGCAAAGGAGGACATCTCAGAGACAAACTAAAAGACCTCAAGCCTTTTCTCTCTGAGCTCTGGTGTGGATCCGTCTCAGTCTTCCAGAAACGGACAAACTTCAGACACACAGAAACCAGTTAGAAGCCCGTCAGAGATGTCAGAAGAGGAGCAGTGTGTCTGTCCTCCATGGTTGTTTATGAGAGGGAGCAGACACGCACATGGGGGGGGGGGGGACTTCTGTTTAAAGCCTATGAGCCCTAAAGGTGCGTGACAGCTGTTTCCCCTGGCAGTGGGAGCATATTCCTGACGCACACGCCAGCCTGAGCAGGATATGGCGGACCTACTTCGGTGTTACATGGATTATATAGGATCTTATTGGATCTTCTGTGAGAACAGGTCTGTCCTGCGCCCAATCACGCACCTGCTTTTCATTCAACACACCTCCCTATCAAGTGAGTAGTGAATATGGTCAGAGAGGCACAAGGAGTGGAGAATGGGGGATCATGTGGATAGAGTGGTACATGGGTGAAGGTTCAGGGGGGTAAGGGAAGAGTGGAGACTGAGGTAGCATGAGGATGGAGGCATGAGTAGAGGGGTACGACTGAGATGAAAGAAAGATGAGGGTGGAGAGAAAGGGTGAGTTGAAGAGGCATGAGGGTGGAGAGGAAAGGTGAGGTATGAGTGTGGAGAGGGGTGTCTGCCATCGTCATTCCTAGGGGCTCAGCTCTGGCCCTGTCGGACCCTGTATGCTTGTGTCTGGGCAGCAGATGTCTGGTCCCAGGGTGGAGGATGGAGGATATTACAGCAGAACTCATTTCCCCTGGTTCGCTGGCCATTCATCCAGGGCTCAGCAGAGTGCCGCAAGGCAGGGCAAGGTGGGGATGGAGGGATCACAGAGGTAGGGTGGGGACTGGACAAGGCGATCGAAGAGGCTTTCGGATGGGTTTTGGTTGGGCTGGGTGGGGCCCTGATGTGGCAAGGACTTTGCCATCAGAAAACACATTACTTCTTCATAAAGTCCACTTTTCAGGTCAGTTGGACTTTATGTAAGTAATTCCTATATGAACATGTACCATGTGTATCCACTGTCTGTCCACTGGAGGAATAGCATCATCCCAACACTGTCAAACTCATCCATTCTCTCAAACAATCCCCACAACCAACATACAGACACATCACAGTATCATTCACATCAGCATTTACTAATACACCTTATCCCACTCCCTCACACCAGCACCAGTCCTACTGTATCCCAACCCCGGCCTAGCCTCCTACAGTCACTCGGCCTGGGTAGTTTCTGTCTATGTTGACATGGTCCTCCCTTGAGGAGTTTATGAGTCTGTTAGAGGGTATTAATTAAGGAGTCCCTGGACAGAGCAGGAGGCCATCATGCCAGGAAATGGTTTAATAATAATAATTTCCTCCATAACCAGCTCCTTCCTACAGCAGATATGTACTTTTAACAGAGAGACGTAATGCATTCCAAATGGCAACATATTCCCTAAATAGAGCACTACTGTTGATCAAGGCCCATAGGTTTTTGGCTAAAAGTAGTGCACTATGTAGGGAATAGGGTGCTGTTTGAGATGCGCCAATGCACTAGTACTGTACACCTCAGCTAGCAGACACTAGCTGGAGAGATAGAGGTTAGTTGAGCATTTAAATAAAGCTTATAGTCAGAATATATCACCTACTGTAATACTGTACTGTAATAACTGCATACAGCCTAGAGATTAATTTTAATAAACAATCCTATGTCAAAGTTTAGATTAGTTTTACAGTTTAGTATTGACATGAAGTAATTTAGCAGACACTCTTATCCAGAGCGACTTACAGGAACAAATTAGGGTTTAGCACATTGTGCAAGGGCACATTAGCAGATTTTTCACCCAGTCGGCTAAGGGATTCAAACCTGCAACCTTTTGGTTACTGGCCTAATGCTCTTACTGGCTAGGCTACCTGCCACCCATATAGAAATGCTGCAGAATGGTAGAGTGACTGAAGATACGCAGGCATTGAAGACTTGAACAAACAAGAACATTGATTCTAACCCATATGCCTCCACAGAGACTAGAGCCTAAATCCAACACCTTAGACCAACAAAGGCTGGATGCCCTGCATTTGCCAAGAAAATGTACAAGATGCTGTTCAACCATTCCTGGACATGAAAACAGGTCCCATAGGAGCTTTGCAAGTCCTTGTTTTTACCTGTACAGCAAACATTGGAGTCGCTGCTTTGAAAGTAATGAGAAGAAAATGTTGGTTTTAGTGTTTATTTACCCATAATTGGAGGTACTGTTGCCTCATTCGTCTTATTGGTCTCCTAAGACACACACACACACACACACACACCCTCAATTGTGCAACAGAGTGAGGTGTCCTTGGCATTCAGGGAATTCAACAGGAAATATTTTGTTGGTGGACACACACACACACACCTAATTAGATTAGCATTATCGACAGTGCTGCCGATGGTGTGAGTGACCCTGAAAATGGACCAGGTTAATTTAGATGGGCCAGGGAGCTCCGCTTCATCACTCCCCCAGCTCGGGCTGCCCTATGTAGGTGAGAGAGACAGATGAGCTTCTCCATACCCCACTGGATCTCTAGAGCCTCGCCTTGCATGCTAACACATAACAGAGGTTTGTGTTCCAAATGGCACCCTATTCCCTATATAATACACAACTTTGGACCAGGGCCGGTCAGAAAACTGTATTATATACAGTACAATAGGGAATAGGGTGCCATTTGGGTCCCAGACAGAGACAGGCATTCCTCATGTAACTGGGCACTGGGCAAATAAAGCCGGGACATTCCTGGGTTAATTGAGGAATATAGTAGAGGGATAACAATGGGATTCTTCCGCTCTGTCTCCCAATCCACACTGGAATGTACTAGGGGAAATGATGAACTGATGAGAAGGAGGAGGGAAGAGGGAGTGTAGAGAGATGAGCTGGGGTTTTTCCACTGTGGCAGACACGCAGTCATGGATATGCCTTGTTTATACCTTGTAAGATATCCAGATACAATGGGTCTCTGACTACCTCTGGAGGTGTTCAGGAAGATCTGATCACAATCGGTTCACAATGCATCTTCTAATAGTCTACACCTGACTGAAAATGTGGGCACAATCAGAATGTGGACAAGATCAGGGCAAAGGACGCATGTTAGAACAGGGGCTATAGACAAGTACACACACACACACAAACACAGACACAAGCGTGCACGCACGCACACACATGAATGCCATACCATGACCATCTGTCCGTGTCTATTATCTCTCTCTCTCTCTCTAATGCATTCTACCATGTAGGCTAAAGAGATGCTTGCATAACACACACTCAAGCTGATCAGAAACAAACGTTTTCAAAACTACTTATAGTGAGCCAATTGATTGCAAATGAATGACTTAGGAGAAAATGGTCTCCCACTACACAATCCACCAATGAGTTACACCATTAACACACATGAAAGTGTATTTTCAATTAAACAAATTAAAAATATCTGAAACATATCCAACACAACCCCACAGTGTTGTCTAAACGCATTATTAGTAGGCTGTTGTGTGTGTGTCCAGGTAATAGAGGTGTAGAATAGAGAGATAGGGCCAGATCTGTGTATCGACCGGAGCCAGAGGGAATCCACAGGGACTGGCCGAGTGCACTAGCCACTTAATAAAAAGGTCTATCCATGCACAGCAAAGCACACACACACACACACACACACACACCTATTGAGCGACAGGTCTGGTGGATGGTGAGGGGGACAAAGCGATTTTCTCTGATACATAATTTATGTGCCAATTAAGTCTGGCCCTGGAACAGACTGCTATCCCTGCAGCTGAGAGGAGAGATGATCTCTTTGCTGCTCTGTGGTTCAGGTGAGTTGATCTGGGACCAGTGATATTACAGTTACACTAGAGCTCTCATTCACGTGATCTTTCTTCTTCTCTGGTACACATATTAAGACCTCTCAGGCTGACTGACTGGTCAGCTAGCTGCTGATCTTGTTTAACATCCTGCCAACACTTTCAGACAGGAAATGAAACACTACCATTCTAGAGGTAAAGATACGAGGAGATCTACCACCGCAAGTAAGTAACAACATGGATCGTACCATGACTTGTGCTCAGCGAAAGGTTTACATTTCATGGCTTTGAATGTCCGTAGCCTTCTACCAAACATTGATGAGATTCGTATGTTTATTGGCAGTAGCAATGCTGTGATAATTTGCCTTACAGAGTCATGGCTTGACTGTTTTATTTGTGATTTGGAAATTGAAAACTACATGGTTTTGAGGAAAGACCACACTTGCAATGGGGGAGGAGTCTGTGTGCACATAAGAGCAGACATTTGTTTTAACCAGAGAATTGATATTAAACATGAACTCGAGGCTGTTTGGGTGGACATACTCCTACCTAAGAGCAAACCAAGCTTGTAATAGGCCCCTGACCAACGCAACATTTATGACCTACTGGAGGACATGTTCCAAATGTCCAGGTTGACAGCTCTGAGGTTATAATGACTGGTGATTTTAACACGGATGTTTCTATCAAGGATCACACTGTGCTCAAAGCATTCACCAGTTTCTGTCATTCATTTGATCCGTTTCAGCTGATTAAGGAACCCACGCGTGTCTGCCACTCTGGTTTCTGACAAGTCTGTGATATCTCAGAGTGGGTTATGGTATGATAGTCTTGTACGAACCATCCTGATCTCGCCAGCTCACATTCTGTTTCACTATCTGTGTAGCAAAACAAAATGTGAGATCAGGATGGTTCGTACGAGGCTGGTGGAATGAGCGACCACACTATAATTTATTGCACAAGGAAAAGCCAGAGAAAGTTATTTAATCAACGTAAAACAATGAAGGTCAGATCAAAAGACACAAGGACCCGTGTTAGTTACTCTCATTCCTACGCCACAATAGGCAGTGGCACAGATTTTGTGCCATGTCAATTCAAAAGCAGTACACATTTTTATATACACCAGTGGTAGAGTGGAACAAAGTCCCAGCTGAGATTAAAAAAAAATGTTTCTGCTAGTCTTCAACACTCCTGCAAGGCTTGGTTAACCTCTTAAATGTATTGGGAAAATGTAGATTTCTGCCTAAATAGACATGACCAAAAGAAACTGCTACTCATGTGTAATTAATTTTGCACGCCCAATTTTTCCGTTTTTGATTTGTTAAAAAAGTTTGAAATATCCAATAAATGTCGTTCCACTTCATGATTGTGTCCCACTTGTTGTTGATTCTTCACAAAAAAAATACAGTTTTATATCTTTATGTTTGAAGCATGAAATGTGGCAAAAGGTCGCAAAGTTCAAGGGGGCCGAATACTTTCGCAAGGCACTGTGTATATATATATATATATATATCGTTTTGTTCACAGTGATTTTTACTATTAAACTGCGCCATTGTAACACAGTCTTTGCTCTCCTGCGCCTAACTTCTCTGCTGCCAGTACGCACTCCGTACAGTACCAGTCAAAAGTTTGGACGAACCTACTCATTCCAGGGTTTTTCTGTATTTTTACAATTTTCTACATTGTGGAATAATAGCAAAGACATCAACACCACGAAATAACACATATGGAATCATTTAGTAAGCAAAAAAGTGGTAAACATATCAAAATATATTTTATATTTGTGATTCTTGAAAGTAGCCACCCTTTGCCTTGATGACAGCTTTTCACACTCTTGGCATTCTCTCAACCAGCTTCATGAGGTAGTCACCTCGGAATGCATTTCAATTAACAGCTGTGCCTTGTTAAAAGTTCATTTGTGGAATTTCTTTCCTTCTTAATGTAACGGTTTTCTGTAGGCGAAGGAGAGTCGGACCAAAATGCAGCGTGTAGATTGCGATCCATGTTTAATGAAAAAACGTAAAACACGAATCAATACAAATACTACAAAAACAAAAAGAACGTAACGAAAACCGAAACAGCCTATACTAGTGTAAACTAACATAGAGACAGGAACAAGGACACTAAGGACAATCACCCACGAAACACACAAAGAATATGGCTGCCTAAATATGGTTCCCAATCAGAGACAACGATAATCACCTGACTCTGATTGAGAACCGCCTCAGGCAGCCATAGACTAATGCAAGACATCCCACAAAACCCCAAGACAAAAACACACCACAGTAACCCATGTCACACCCTGGCCTGACCGAATAAATGAAGAATAAACATAATATATTTCGACCAGGGCGTGACACTTAATGCGTTTGAGCCAATCAGTTGTAACAAGGTAGGGGTGGTATACAAAAGATATCCCTATTTGGTAAAATACCTGTCAACTGATTTAACTTGTAATATATGCTGGCTCCTTTCCTGTTACCTTTCCTGTTTCAAATTTGTTACGGGGAACGTATACATTTCCCAAATTGACCTTCTCCTGTAACATACAGTATATATATGTAACACATGTAAGCCCTTTACTATTGCCCTTCCAGGGGCCTCCCGAGTGGCGCAGTGGTCTGCCACTAGAGAGTCTGGGTTCAAGTCCAAGCTCTGTCATGACTGGGAGACCCATGGGGCGGTGCACAATTGACCCAGCATCATCCGGGTTAGGGGAGGGTTTGGCCGGTAGGGATGTCCTTGTCCCATCGTGCACTAGCGACTCCTGAGACAGGCGCAATACACGCTTACACGGTCACCAGGTGTACAGTGTTTCCTCCGACACATTGGTGCAGCTGGCTTCCAGGTTAAGTGGACATTGTGTCAAGAAGCAGTGCGGCTTGGCTGGGTTGTGTTTCAGAGGACGCACAGCTCTCAACCTTCGCCTCTTCCGAGTCCGTACGGGAGTTGCAGCAATGAGACAAGACTAACTACCAATTGGAGACCATGAAATTGGGGAGAAAAATATATATATTACAAAAAATAAGCAAAGCGAAATGACAGTCCATCATTATTTTAAGACATGAAGGTCAGTCAATCCAGAACATTTTAATAACTTAGAAAGTTTGTTCAAGTGCAGTCACAAAAACCATCAAGTGCTATGATGAAATTGGCTCTCATGAAGACTGCCACAGGAAAGGAAAACCTAGAGTTACCTCTGCTGCAGAAGATAGGTTCATTGGAGTTACCAGCTTCAGAAATTGTAGCCCAAAATAAATGATTGACAGAGTTCAAGTAACAGACACATCAACAGTTCAGAGGAGACTGCGTGAATCAGGACTTCATGGTTGAAATGCTGCAAAGAAACCACTACTAAAGGACACCAATAAGAAGAAGAGACATACTTGGGGCAAGAAACACGAGCAATGGACTTTAGACCAGTGGAAATCTGTCCTTTGGTCTGATTAGTCCAAATTTGAGATTTTGGTTCCAACCGCAGTGTCTTTGTGAGATGCAGAGTAGGTGAACGGATGATCTCCACATGTGGTTTCCGCCGTGAAGCATGGAGGAGGTTGTGTGGGGATGGTTTGCTGCTGACACTGTCTGTGATTTATTTAGAATTCAAGGCACACTTAACCAGCATGGCTACCACAGCATTCTGCAGCAATACGCCATCTGGGAGAGAGGGTTTAGACCTTTTGCTTTGTGCATCTGCTTGTGCAGAACGAAAGCATTTACTGTAGCAATGTCCACAAAGTGGTAAAAAAAGTCTTATACCACTTCCTGGTCTGGTGGAGGACCTGGTTGCAGCCTATCAGAGCACCAAATAGGTTGACAACCCCCATGCTGGCATTGTAGTCCTTCACAGGAACTGGGACATTCTTCCTCACCCATGTCATGCCCCATTGGTATTTTTCACCCTCCTTGAGACATGGTCATTACTGAATACCTCATGCTGTGTGGTAAGCATAGTTACTTCACAAAAAGCAGCGTGTTAGTCCATGTCATGATAAAGGGGCTTGACTCTTGCAGGACGACCGTACCCTGCAGTCCATTATCCTGATCCTTTGTGGGTCACTTCTGTGAAGTGTACGGTTGACGGCCAAGAATTGGTTTTCACTCGCGATGGAGGTGGGGAACTCAAACCGAAAAGTCGGGACTTGCTCAACTAGCCTTGATACCTTTACCAGTCCCATGTAAATCACCAAGGGATTGTAGGTGAGCGTGTTACCCATGGTGACAGGTTTCCAGGACATCTTCCTTCCACCCCTGCTGCTTCTTGTCCCCATACTTGTCGGTATTACTAATTAGTGTTTTCAGTACAGAGGTGGTAAAGTAGAGCTGAAACAGCTGCAATGTGGTGTATGTTTCATCACTAACCAACTGTGGGCCTTCAGGTCGTTTTGGTTTAAACTTAACGGACCGTATGCCACCTGACTCATCTCCCTCTGTTGTGCTGCTTCCTCTGCCTTGCCTTCATCCCTGTTGAGGCCTAGATCTCCTCCCTGGGGCCCGCACCTCCAGATTAACTTGCAGAGAGGGTAGTGGTGCCAGGACCTGCAGTGGGTGTGGTTGAAGAGGAGTGGGGCCTTTGTTGGATGGTAGATGTAGAACGATCAGAAGAGGAGATTGACATAGCAGTCAGGGGTGAAGACCGGCGGGGGCGCTTGCTGGGGAGGTGTGGCTCCCAAACGTTATCCTTCAAATCCTCTGCATCCTCCACTCTGTGGTGAATAAAATAAAGAGATATATTGTTGTAAGACACACAGAATTACAGTTGACAAAATTTACAAAACGACATTGCTGTAAAGTAAAAACACAAGCCTAAACTATATCTGTACAGTGACTCACACAGAAGGTGTGAGGCACACATACAATGTAAACAGTAACACTGTCTCCAAAGGCAGAGGTGAGAACCACAAATAAAGTGGCCATGAGAGTGTAGTGGCCTCTCCAAAGTTACAAGGATGAAACAGTGAACTAATATGAAACAGACAATAACTACTTTGGAATGATTTAACATTGAAATGACTTGTTACAAAGGCCTAATGTAAACTAAAAGTACAAAAACAGACAATTCATAAAAATAAAATACATTAAATTAGCAATATAAAAGGCATGAAAATAATGTACTTACAGATCTAAAAGTGGATACAATCTTCATTGGCTGAGTCGAAATCCTTGTCCAAATTGCTCCTCTGATCCGAGTCAGACTATTTTATTCAAAGTGTCGGTATACTTATTCATAGCTGCCTCCTTTTTCGGTTCCTGTTCGGTATTCGTAGTTTTTACTCCCTTGAGAAGCCAGCCTTAATGCTAAAGAGATTGAATTGGTTTACAATGTAATGTAGTGTGCTCGGTATGTAGTCGCTGAGCCAGGTAGCAATAGTTTGCATTACGCATAAAAGGTTCTAGGGCCTTGCTTTTTCACACCCAGGTCAACTGCATATACCTCAAAATCTTATCTCATTGGCTACAAGACTGTGTAATGGATGCCTACAGCACAGGCAACAACATTTCTTTAATGCGCAAAGATGTCCCTCGTGGACATTCAATGTTGCCATTAACTTTTTTTAAATTTTACTAGGCAAGTCAGTTAAGAACAAATTCTTATTTTCAATGACGGCCGAGGAACAGTGGGTTAACTGCCTGTTCAGGGGCAGAACGACAGATTTGTACCTTGTCAGCTCGGCGATTCAAACTTGCAACCTTTCGGTTACTAGTCCAACGCTCTAACCACTAGGCTACCCTGCCGCTCCAGTCATACATCAGTTAACATTGGCAATAGGCCAGATGTGTTCCTACCAACCGAATGATTCATTTGATATCACCCATGTAGCTATAGCTCAAACAGACCAAATGGAAACTTACCTTGTAAGATGTTTGCTGTTTGGTGAAAACCTTGTGTAAAATAAACATTTTGACTCTTGGGGCTGGTGATAAATAACGGTAGGTCACAGGCAGACAAACAAGATATCCTCATGATCTGTGGAGTCTCGGCTTTTGGTGTGTATCAACGTATTCCGTGTTTATTTTGTTTATGTTTCACAACGCTAACCGAAATGTAGGTGGCAGCCATCTTGAAATTAGATCATCGGCTCGGCCTGCCTTTTATAAATGTGTTTGCCCATTTATGGTAGTAAGTCACACCATAGATTTGAAGGCACCGATCAACAGCCAAGATACTCACCTTTCCGCAGACACCCTGCTTTCGCAGATAGGGGCTACCGTCCTCATACCAGACGGAATTGATTTTTTTGTTAAGTCAAAAATGGTCCCCAAATATGGGGACTTTACATTTAAGACTGTTGACATAGCCTCCTAGTCAAGTGTAAATCCACTTTGCGCTAGAGGACAGATTTGTTCATGGATTTTTTGTATACGTGTAAATATGTGGACATTGAAGCATTATAAGCCTTTTACCACACAGTGTTAGCTTCAACAACAAGCAAATGCAGCGGTCATCCCCCTGCATTCGGCCCTACTCAGACGTCGACAGGCTAAAAACAGTTTTTATTCACATAAAACGCTCTTCTCTATTATTCAGCTGTGACAGCCCTCTTCCCTTTCCTCTCCCTCCCCCCCTCTCTCTCTCTCCCTCTCCTTCTCTACCAAGGCCTTAAGACCACATTAAATAGAGAGTGGGTTGTTGAATAGAGATGTGCTGCCAGAGAATGGCTTCCTTAAGCAGTGTCTAAAGAATAGAGTGTGTATTAGCTCCAGACACTCAGATCTTTCTCTCTCTACCAGTTGACAGGTTACAGAGCAGGTGTCTGTGAAAAGCAGGTGCAAGCTTTTAGCTCCACCATGAGGTGTCTCTATCGATCGCCTGGGCTGCAGACAACGTGTAGAACAAATACCACCGCAATACCACCGTGTGTGTGTGTTAGATGTGAGACTTCAGTCAGGAAACAAACACACACACACTCACTTGCGGTGGTATTTGTTCTTCACCTCTATTTAATCTGATATGTACCTGCTCCCTGGGTGCCTGGAACAGACGTTGATAGATACTAGCTAAGTAGGAATGGATTCAGCTGGGTGTCCTCCACTTCATCACACACACCTGCCCATATTGAGGGGCACCTCGAGTGTGTATGAGCGTGTGTGAGTTTGGATGATGACCCACACAAGGTTGTTAAAGAAGTTCACCAAAGGTACAGTACAGAGTCAGTTAAAGTGTTAGAATGTGTGTTTAGTACAGGCTCCCCTCTCCTCTCCCAAAGACCCCACTCTCCTCTTCAGGAATCTCATCCATCTTGGGGCCCTGTCACATCAACTGGCCAACTAGTGGGTGACATTGTCCTTTTAAGCCCATTTACTCAAACTGTAATGCTCTGAGCTGTACCCCATACCCCCTAACCATACCCCAGTAAAGCACACAACCTTATCCTCACCCTCGCTCCCCCCGATTCCTTAACCCTGGCATGCCATTTAGCACCTGTTGCTAGGTGACCTTCTCTAAAGCATGGGAGGTTGTGCCTCCTGATTGCCTTTCTGTATTCCCCTGCTTCCATACCCCTGGCATTTCCAGAGGGAGACCCCTGATCCCTGCACAGATCCTTCCCACTCAGGTTGCCTGCGAATGAGGGTCAAATAGTGGTGAGAGAGGCTGTTTCTCCGAAAAGGGGGAGGCTAGGGTCAAGGAAGGTGGAAGGAGAGTGAGTGACAGGAACGCTATGTTTTTCAGAATGGTGGGAGGGACAAACAGGTCACCCTCTCCCTCATTGGTATTGTATATTACACCTGTAGGGTGAGTTACCTTCTCCCTCTTTGGTGCTGTACAATGGGGCAAAAAAGTATTTAGTCAGCCACCAATTGTGCAAGTTCTCCCACTTAAAAAAAATGAGAGATGCCTGTAGTTTTCATTCATCATAGGTACACTTCAACTATGACAGACAAAATGAGAAAACAAAATCCAGAAAATCACATTGTAGGATTATGATGGAAAATAAGTATTTGGTCAATAACAAAAGTTTCTCAATACTTTGTTATATACCATTTGTTGGCAATGACAGAGGTCAAATGTTTTCTGTAAGTCTTCACAAGGTTTTCACACACTGTTGCTGGTATTTTGGCTCATTCCTCCATGCAGATCTCCTCTAGAGCAGTGATGTTTTGGGGCTGTTGCTGGGCAACACGGACTTAACTCCCTCCAAAGATTTTCTATGGGGTTGAGATCTGGAGACTGGTTAGGCCACTCCAGGACCTTGAAATGCTTCTTACGAAGCCACTCCTTCGTTGCCCGGGCGGTGTGTTTTGGATCATTGTCATGCTGAAAGACCCAGCCACGTTTCATCTTCAATGCCCTTGCTGATGGTAGGCTTTGTTACTTTGGTCCCAGCTCTCTGCAGGTCATTCACTAGGTCCCCCCGTGTGGTTCTGGGATTTTTGCTCACCCTTCTTGTGATCATTTTGACCCCACGGGGTGAGATCTTGCGTGGAGCCCCAGATCGAGGGAGATTATCAATGGTCTTGTATGTCTTCCATTTCCTAATAATTGCTCCCACAGTTGATTTCTTCAAACCAAGCTGCTTACCAATTACAGATTCAGTTTTCCCAGCCTGGTGCAGGTCTACAATTTTGTTTCTGGTGTCCTTTGACAGCTCTTTGGTCTTGGCCATAGTGGAGTTTGGAGTGTGACTGTTTGAGGTTGTGGTCAGGTGTCTTTTATACTGATAACAAGTTCAAACAGGTGCCATTAATACAGGTAACGAGTGGAGGATAGAGGAGCCTCTTAAAGAATAAGTTACACATCTGTGAGAGCCAGAAATCTTGTTTGTAGGTGACCAAATACTTTTATTCCACCATAATTTGCTAATAAATTCATTAAAAATCCTACAACGTGATTTTTTGTATTTTTTCCCCTCATTTTGTCTGTCATAGTCGAAGTGTACCTATGATGAAAATTACAGGCCTCTCTGATCTTTTTAAGTGGGAGAACTTGCACAATTGGTGGCTGACTAAATACTTTTTTGCCCCATTGTATATTACCCCTGTAGGGTGAGTTACCTTCTTCCTCTTTGGTGCTGTATATTACCCATTTAGGGTGAGTTACCCTCTCCCTCTTTAGTGCTGTATGATACCGTATGATCCACGCTGTCTGTGTGGATGAACCATTTCAGTTTGTCCGTGATGTGTACGCCAAGGATCTTAAAAATACCCCACTCATGTCCCATCGATGTGGATGGGGATGCTCCCTCTGTTCTTTTCTGAAGTCCACGATCATCTCCTTTGTTTTGTTGACGTTGAGTGAGAGGTTGTTTTCCTGACACCACACTCCGAGGGCCCTCACCTCCTCCCTGTAGGCCATCTCGTCATTGTTGGTAATAAAGCCTTCCACTGTAGTGTCGTCTGCAAACTTGATGATTGAGTTGGAGGCGTTCATGGCAGTTACGGGTGAACAGGGAGGACCCCCCATCCACAGTGATGAGACATGTCGTCTAGGTTGGCAGCCTTGTGAGGGTTAACACGTTTAAATGAAGGAGAGCCCAAAGGCTTTGGTTGTGGGCCGTGTCAGTGGCACTGTATTGTCCTCAAAAAAGTTTTTAATTTGTCTGGAAGCAAGACAGACATCGATGTCCGCGATAGGGCTGGTTGTCTTTTGGTAATCTGTCATTGACAGTAGACCCTGCCACATTTAAAAAAAAATTTTTTTTACGTCTCGTGTTTGAGCTGTTGAATTGCGACTCTACTCTGTCTCTGTACTGACACTTTGCTTGTTTGATTGCCGCGGAGGGAATAACTACACTGTTTGTATTCGGTCATGTTTGAAGTCGCCATGCCATCATTGAAAGCAGTGGTTCGAGCTTTCAGTTTTTTGCGAATGCTGCCATCAATCCACGGTTTCTGGTTAAAGTTTTAAAACCTCTTGATGCTATGGGGGCGCTATTTCATTTTTGGATAAAAAGACGTGCCCGTTTTAAGCGCAATATTTTGTCACAAAAAGATGCTCGACTATGCATATAATTGATAGCTTTGGAAAGAAAACACTGACGTTTCCAGAACTGCAAAGATATTGTCTGTGAGTGCCCCAGAACAGATGCTACAGGCAAAACCATGATGAAACTTCAACCAGGAAATGAGCAGGATTTTTGACGCTCTGTTTTTCAATGTCTCGTTATATGGCTGTGAAAGTGCAAGGAATGAGCCTGCCCGATCTATCGTTTCCCCAAGGTGTCTGCAGCATTGTGACGTATTTGTAGGCATATCATTGGAAGATTGACCATAAGAGACTACATTTGCCAGGTGTCCGCCCGGTGTCCTCCGTCGAAATTGGTGCGTCATCTTCAACTGCACGTCTTTTTCCAAGCGATTCACCGGAGAAAGGAGACTACCACGAACGATATATCAATGAAGAGATATGTGAAAAACACATTGAGGATTGATTCTAAACAGAGTTTGCCGTGTTTCAGTCGATATTATGGAGTTAATTTGGAAAACAGTTCGCCGTTTTGATGACTGAATTTTCTTTTTTTTTGGTACCCAAACGTGATGTACGAAACGGAGCGATTTCTCCTACACAAAGAATCTTTCAGGAAAAAATCCTTTTCTGGTTTTTGTGCAAATGTTGCCCGCTAAATGCTATGCTAAATGCTACGCTAGCTATCAATACTCTTACACAAATGCTTGTTTTGCTATGGTTCAAAAGCATATTTTGAAAATCTGAGATGAGTGTTGTTAAGAAAAGGCTAAGCTTGAGAGCTAGCACATTCATTTCATTTGCGATTTTCATAAATAGTTAACGTTACGTTATGCTAATGAGCTTGAAGCTATAACTGGATACAGGTTTTTTTCATAGCCAAACGTGAACAAAACGGAGCGATTTGTCCTACACAAATAATATATTTTTGAAAAACTGAACATTTGCTATGTAACTGAGAGTCTTCTCATTGAAAACATCTGAAGTTCTTCAAAGGTAAATTATTTTATTTGAATGATTCTTGTTTTTGTGAAAATGTTGCTGGCTGAATTCTAGATTTATAGCTATGCTAGCTATCAATACTCTTACACAAATGCTTGTTTAGCTATGGCTGAAAAGCATATTTTGAAAATCTGAGATGACAGTGTTGTTAACAAAAGTCTAAGCTTGAGAACAAATATATTTATTTCATTTACGATTTTCATGAATAGTTAACGTTGCGTTATGCTAATGAGCTTGAGGCTATAAATAGAATCCTGGATCTGGGATTGCTCGACGCAAGAAGTTAATAGTCAGTGGGTACGACATCTCCGAAGCACTTGCTAATAAACTCGCTCACTAAGTCAGCGTATACGTCAATGTTATTGTCTGAGGCTACCCGGAACATATCCCAGTCCACTTGATCGAAGCAATCTTGAAGCATGGAATCCGATTGGTCAGACCTGAGCATTTCCTGTTTTAATTTCTGCCTATAGAATGAGAGCAACAAAACGGAGTCATGGTCAGATTTGCCGAAGGGTGGACAGGGGAGGGATTTGTTACCATCTCAGAAGTTTAGAGTAGCAATGGTCCAGAATGCTACCAGCCCGTGTCGGGCATTCAATATGTTGATAGAATTTAGGAAGCCTTGATCTCAGATCATGCAGCCTCAGGATATATGGTTTCCAGTTTACATAGAGTCCAGTGAAGATCTTTCAGGGGTGTCAAGGTATCTGGATATTCACAGCTGTGACTATAATCAAAGAGAATTCTCTTGGGAGATAATGCGGTCGGCATTTGATTGTAAGAAATCGGGGCTGTCGCTGGACAATACGGACTTTCAGCTCCCTCCAAAGATTTTCTATTGGGTTCAGGTCTGGAGACTGGCTAGGCCCCTCCAGGACCTTGAGATGCTTCTTACGGAGCCACTCCTTAGTTGCCCTGGCTGTGTGTTTCGGGTCATAGTCATGCTGGAAGACCCAGCCACAACCCATCTTCAATGCTCTTAATGAGGTTGTTGGCCAAGATCTCGAGATACATGGCCCCATCTATCCTCCCCTCAATACGGTGCAGTCATCCTGTCCCCTTTGCAGAAAAGCATCCCCAAAGAATGATGTTTCCACCTCCATGCTTCACGGTTGGGATGGTGTTCTTGGGGTGGTACTCGTCCTTCTTCTTCCTCCAAACACGGCGAGTGGAGTTTAGACCAAAAAGCTCTATTTTTGTCTCATCAGACCACATGACCTTCTCCCATTCCTCCTCTGAATCATCCAGATAGTCATTGGCAAACTTCAGATGGGCATGGACATGCGCTGGCTTGAGCAGGGGGACCTTGGGTGCGCTGCAGGATTTTAATCCATGACGGCGTAGTGTGTTACTAATGGTTTTTTTTTGAGACTGTGGTCCCAGCTCTCTTCAGGTCCCTCACTTTCCTCATGATCATTGATGCCCCACGAGGTGAGATCTTGCATGGAGCCCCAGACCGAGGGTGATTGACCGTCATCTTGAATTTCTTCCATTTTGCACTTGGTGTTGACTTCTCACCAAGCTGCTTGCCTATTGTCCTGTAGCCCATCCCAGCCTTGTGCAGGTCTACAATTTTATCCCTGATGTCCTTACACAGGTATCTGGTCTTGGCCATTGTGGAGAGGTTGGAGTCTGTTTGACTGAGTGTGTGGGCAGGTGTCTTTTATACAGGTAACGAGTTCAAACAGGTGCAGTTAATACAGGTAATGAGTGGAGAACAGGAGGGGTTCTTAAAGAAAAACTAACAGGTCTGTGAGAGCTGGAATTCTTACTGGTTGGTAGGTGATCAAATACTTATGTCATGCAACAAAATGCTAATTAATTACTTAAAAATGTGATTTTCTGGATTTTTGTCATAGATTCCGTTTCTCACAGTTGAAGTGTACCTGATCAAAATTACAAACCTCTACATATTTTGTAAGTAGGAAAACCTGCAAAGTCGGCAGTGTATCAAATACTTGTTCTCCCCACTGCATATATATATATATATATATACACACTGCTCAAAAAAATAAAGGGAACACTTAAACAACACAATGTAACTCCAAGTCAATCACACTTCTGTGAAATCAAACTGTCCACTTAGGAAGCAACTTAGGAAGCAACACTGATTGACAATAAATTTCACATCAGGAGGAAATTATAGGCAATTAGCAAGACACCCCCAATAAAGGAGTGGTTCTGCAGGTGGTGACCACATCCTATGCTTCCTGGCTGATGTTTTGGTGACTTTTGAATGCTGGCGGTGCTTTCATTCTAGTGGTAGCATGAGACGGAGTCTACAACCCACACAAGAGGCTCAGGTAGTGCAGCTCATCCAGGATGGCACATCAATGCGAGCTGTGGCAAGAAGGTTTGCTGCGTCTGTCAGTGTAGTGTCCAGAGCATGGAGGCGCTACCAGGAGACAGGCCAGTACATCAGGAGACATGGAGGAGGCCGTAGGAGGGCAACAACCCAGCAGCAGGACCGCTACCTCCGCCTTTGTGCAAGGAGGAGCAGGAGGAGCACTGCCAGAGCCCTGCAGAATGACCTCCAGCAGGCCACAAATGTGCATGTGTCTGCTCAAACGGTCAGAAACAGACTCCATGAGGGTAGTATGAGGGCCCGACGTCCACAGGTGGGGGTTGTGCTTACAGCCCAACACCATGCAGGACGTTTGGCATTCACCCTGTGCTCTTCACAGATGAAAGCAGGTTCACACTGAGCTCATGTGACAGATGTGACAGAGTCTGGAGACGCCGTGGAGAACGTATGCTGGTGCGGTTGGCCCTGGGTTCCTCCTAATGTAAGACAATGCTAGACCTCATGTGGCTGGAAGAGAAAGGCATTGATGCTATGGACCACCCGTTCCCCAGACCTGAATCCAATTGAGCACATCTGGGACATCATGTCTCGCTCCATCCACCAACGCCACGTTGCACCACAGCTGTCCAGGAGTTGGCTGATGCTTTAGTCCAGGTCTGGGAGGAGATCCCTCAGGAGACCATCCGCCACGTCATCAGGAGCATGCCCAGGTGTTGTAGGGAGGTCATACAGGCACGTGGAGGCCACACACACTACTGAGCCTCATTTTAACTTGTTTTAGGGACATTACATCAAAGTTGGATCAGCCTGTAGTGTGGCTTTCCACTTTAATTTTGAGTGTGACTCCAAATCCAGACCTCCATGGGTTGATAAATTAGATTTCCATTGATAGTTGTGTGATTTTGTTGTCAGCACATTCAAATATGTAAAGTATTTAATAAGTATTTAATAAGAATATTTCATTCATTCAGATCTAGGATGTGTTATTTTAGTGTTCCCTTTATTTTTTTGAGCAGTAATATATATATAGTTGAAATCAGAAGTTTACATAAACCCTAGCCAAATACATTTAAACTCAGTTCTTCACAATTCCTGACATTTAATCCTTGTAAAATTTCCCTGTTTTAGGTCAGTTAGGATCACCACTTTATTTAAAAAAAATTGAAATGTCAGAATAATAGCAGAGAATTATTTATTTCAGCTTTTATTTCTTTCATCACATTCCCAGTGGGTCAGAGGTTTACATACACTCAATTAGTATTTGGTAGCATTGCATTTAAATTGCTTAACTTGGGTCAAACATTTTGGGTAGCCATCCACAAGCTTCCCACAATAAGTTGGGTGAATTTTGGCCCATTCCTCCTGACAGACCTGGTATAACTGAGTCAGATTTGTAGGCCTCCTTGTTCGCACACGCCTTTTCAGTTCTGCCCACAAATGTTCTATAGGATTGAGGTCAGAGCTTTGTGATGGCCACACCAATACCTTGATTTTGTTGTCCTTCAGCCATTTTGCCAGAACTTTGGAAGTATGCTTGGGGTCATTGTCCATTTGGAAGACCCATTTGAAACCAAGCTTTAACTTCCTGACTGATGTCTTGAGATGTTGCTTCAATATATCCACATAATTTTCCTACCTCATGATGCTATCTATTTTGAGATGTCTTCTGAGTTGAATACCTGGCCAGCCTGACAGCTACGGAGAAGGTTGGGAAAGGAGAGTGCTTTTATTTCCCTCTGTTTGACGTCACATATCCCTCTTTTTCCACTGCTCCTTTTTCTGGAATGCTTAGTTTGATCACTGCAATGCTGGAAATGTAAAACTTGTAGTGTATTTGAGGTTTAAAAAGGCTTCTGAAGTTCATAATTTCCACATTGAAATTTCAGACTTGATTGACCCTTACAAAAATGTCAATAATTCACATTTCATGTTGCTGCAAGATTGTTTTCCTACTGTAGCAATATGACTCAAATTAAGATGATACATCCTCTGTAGTGTGATGATCTAGTCTCTCTATACCAAAACCCACTGCCAAGGCAAGCAGTGTAATGCATAAACATGTAGTATTGTAACATACCATGGAACCTGACCAGGAAAAACTCATGACCTCAAGTATAACCACTAACTAGGGCCCAAAGCTTTTCCAGGTCAGGGCACATGGTGTGGAAAAATAACCGCCATCACATCAATGCTAAATGAGAACCTTCCACTTCAGACTGGATGGAAAGAGACTGTCCCGTCTATACCAATGACAGTAACTAATGACAGAAGTTACTGCTTAATTTGGCGTCCCACTTAGCGTCCCACCTCGACAACAGCCAGTGAAAGTGCAGGGCACCAAATTCAAAACAGAAATCCTATAATTAAAATTCATCAAACATACAAGTATTATACACAATTTTAAAGATCTTGTAAATCCAACCACAGTGTCCGATTTCAAAAAGGCTTTACAAAGAAAGCACACCATGCGATTATGTTAGGTCAGCGCCTCGTCACAGAAAACCATATGGCCATTTTCCAGCCAAGGAGAGGGCTCACAAAAGTCAGAAATAGCGATTAAATTCATCACTAACCTTTGATGATCTTCATCAGATGGGACTCATAGTACTTCATGTTACACAATAAATGTATGTTTTGTTCAATAAAGTTCATATTTATATCCAAAAATCGCAGTTTACATTGGCGCGTTGTTCAGAAATGCATTGTCTCAAACAAACATCTGGTGAAAGTGCAGAGCCCCACATCAAATTCAAGAAATACTCATAATAAACATCGATAAACGATACAAGTGTTAAACTTCTCCTTAATGCAACCGCTGTATCAGATTTCAAAAAGGCTTTAGGGAGAAAGCACACTTTGCGATTATGTTAGGTCTGCACCTAGCCACAGAAACCCATACAGCCATTTTCCAGCCAAGGAGAGTGTCACAATAGTCAGACATAGCATTAAAATTAATCACTTACCTTTGATGATCTTCATCTGGTGGCACTCCCAGGTCTCCATGTTAGACAATACATTTTCGTTTTGTTCGATAATGTCCCTCTTTATGTCCAAAAACCTCAGTTTTGTTGGTGCGTTTAGTTCAGAAATCCAAAGGCACAATGTGCATCAAGACAACATCAAGACGAAAAGTCAAAAAAGTACAATAAAAGTAATAAATAAATAAAAGTTAGTAGAAACATGTCAAACGATGTTTAAAATCAACCCACAGGTTGTTTTTGTCATTATAAAAATGGGAACATAAGCAACTTAAACTTCTACACAGACCATTCCCTGGCATGGCACAGTGCTTATATTAACGCACTACCCCTATTAACTTTTTAGGCATTTCCATTGAAGAATGGCTGTAAGGGACCATATATAGCATGTGGTCACATGGTGTCTCCCGCAGAAAATCTCGCGTAAAATACTGAGGTAGCCATTTTTCCAATCGCTTCTTATGAGAAACCAATTGCCTCGACGGATATATTATCGAATATATACATATATACATGTTAAAATCACCTTGAGGATGGATCCTAAACAACGTTTGCCGTGTTTCTGTCGATATTATGGAGCAAATTTTGAAAAAAGTTTGCCGTTATAGTTGCAGCATTTTCCGGTCGATTTCTCAGCCAAGCATGATGAAGAAACGGAAGCTATTTCGCCTACAAAAATAATCTTTTTGGAAAAAAGGAACATTTGCTATCTAACTGGGAGTCTCCTGAGTGAAAGCATCTGAAGTTCTTCAAAGGTAAATGATTTAATTTGGTTGCTTTTCTTATTTTCGTGAAAATGTTGCCTGCTGCCAGCAGAGCCTAGCATAGCATTATGCCATGATAAACTTACACAAATGCTTGTCTAACGCATATTTTGAAAATCTGAGGCTAAGCTTGTTTGAATAAATGTATTTAATTTCATTTGCGATTTTCATGAATAGGAAAAGTTTCTGGAGGTATTTATGTCCGCTGCGTTATGCTAATGCATTTGAGGCTATGATTGCGCTCCCGGATACGGGTTTGCTCGTCCAAAGAGGTTAAGAGGGGGGGGGGGGTGTTACCGATGGGTGGAAAGTCAGGATATTAGACAATGAGGACTCTGAGTCAGGACAATGTGAACTTGTACAAATCTGGAACAGATTGGTACAGGGCAACCCCAAACAGTTTCAGTTGGACTTTCACATTATCAAAGAGAGCTCAGCAGGAGAAGCTCTCGCTTGAGAAAGATACCCCCACCCTGAGCATGTCAGACCAGACCTCTTCATTATACAACCCCACAGATCAGCAACCCCAAGCGGAAAGTCAACCTCCCAGCACAGAGTACTGAAATTAAGGATAAATTCACCCAGCTGGAGGTAATGCAGGTGAACCTGGAGCAGCAGGTGAACACACTCCAGTCAGCACAAAAAAAATAGTCCAGCTCAACAACACCCGATCAACCAGAGCTGGAGAGCTGGAAGTGGAGAGAGACATATCTGCACTCTGGACTGTGGTAAGACAACATCAACAGGAGACAGAGCAGTAGCAGGAGAAGAACAGACCACTATAGAGGATCAGAGTGCTGGAGGAGAGCATGCGGGGGATGGCGTGTGACAGAACAACCCATTAGAGAGGTGGCCACCCCCGCAGAGAAGCCAGCAGAACAGCCTACCTCAGCCCCAACAAAGGTCCTGACACCACATCAGAACAGTCCACCAAAGACCCTGACCATACAGTCGACATTACAGCAGAACAGACAAAGGAAGAACCTCAAGACCAGGGGATCCAACCCCCTTTGAGCACTCTCCCTGTCAGCCACACGGATAGCCTTCCTGGCAACCCCCCCCCCCACCCCCACTGAGGACATACACAAGCCACAGATTGTACTCCTTATGGACTTAAATGGGAAATATGTTCAATTAAATAAACTTTTTTCAAAAAACAGAGTGTCTAAACTCTGGTGTCCAAACACTCAGCGAGCCCTAGACCTTCTGTCTGAGGACCAACTAGGTTCACCCAGCAACATAATAATACACACAGACACAAACGACCTGAGAGCACAGCAGAAAAGGGTGGCCACGGCACTCAAGGGAGTGATTGAAAAAGCTTCTTCTAGTTATCTCCACCTTGCTACCACAAAAAGACTTCTACCCTGCTACCATACAGCGGTTGAACGCAAGTATTCCCCGTGACTGTGCATCAAAACCAAATGCTTACCTGACCGACCACTCCGCCCTGGACTTGAGAAGACTTTATGACCAGGTCCACCTACACAAAGCAGCAGTACCCACCTTCGACCAGACCCTAAAGGACATCGTCCTCAAACGCAGCCCCAACACTTCACACAGGAGCGACAGATCAATAGACAGCACGCCTCAGACCAGCAAGACCCTCTCCCAGACCTATGGAACCCCCCCCCCCCCCAGACCTACACATAGAGGACCCACGCCGAGGACCTACATCCAGACCACAACACTACCAGCCACATCTACACCCCACCCCAACCAATCAATCATCTACACCCCCCTCCAAGTCAACCATGCCCACACTCCATTTAGGCCACCTCAGATCAGACCTATGCTCCTGCTGCCGACCCCATGCCCCCCACTTCTGCAAAGAAGGCATCAACATGGAAGTCACACATATGCCAAGGCCTTGAGCAGGCAAACAGGCCCAACCCCCATTCGTACACTAGCCCAAGCCAATGGCATGTGCCAGATGCTCAGCAGGCTCTGCTCACACTTACTGGTTTGAGGCCAAACCACACGACTAACAACATTGGACACTTTATGGAACACAAAGCCTTCACTATCTCATCCTGGAATATCCAAGGCCTGAGGTCATCTGCCTTTGGCCTAAAGAGCAGGAACCTACAGCCATTGTCATCCTACAGGAAACATGGAATAGAGGAAACAGACCCACTGTTTGCCCTCTAGGTTACAGAGAGCTAGTAGTCCCATCCACCAAACTACCAGGTGTGAAACAGGGAAGGGACTCATGGGGTATGCTAATTTGGTATAGAGCAGACCGAACTCACTCTATTAAATTAATCAAAACAGGCATATTTGACATTTGACAGTTAAGTTAACAGAGAAAAAATGTCCTCCTGTGTGCTACCTATATCACCCCACTAGAATCCACATACTTTAATGAAGACAGCTTCTCCATCCTGGAGTGGGAATCAATCATTTCCAGGCCCAGGGACATGTACTAGTCTGTGGCGAACTAAATGCCAGAACAGGACAAGAATCTGACACCCTCAGCACAAAGAGGGATAAACACCTACCTGGATGTGACAGCATTCCCTCCCCCATATGACCCCTAGGCCCAACTACAACAACATAACCAACAAAAACAGGTCACAACTCCTGCAGCTCTGTCGGACGCTGGGTATGTGTCACGTTCGTCGTAAGAATTATAGGACCAAAGTGCAGCATGATATGGCTTCCACTTGTTTATTAAAGGAAACGCACAAAAACAATAAAGAATGAACGAAACCGTGAAGACAATGGAGTGCTCACATGCAACTACACTTAAACAAGATCCCACAAACACAGGTGGGAAAAATAACTACTTAAATATGATCCCCAATTAGAGACAACGATTACCAGCTGCCTCTAATTGGGGATTATACAAAACACCAACATAGAAAAGAAACTAGAACACAACATAGACATAGATATACTAGATCACCCCCTAGTCACGCCCTGACCTACCACACCATAGAGAAACAATGGCTCTCTATGGTCAAGGCGTGACCGTATGTACATAGTCAATGGTAGGCTTCGAGTGGACTCCTATGGTAGGTACACATATAGCTAATTTCTTGGCAGTAGCACTGTAGACTACTTTATCACTGACCTCAACCCAGAGTCTCTCAGGAGCGTTCACAGTCAGCCCACTGACACCACTATCAGATCACAGCAAAATCAGTCTACTTGAACAGAGCAATAATCAGTGGTGAGGCAACAAAGCCGAAGGAACTGAATAATATTAAGAAATGCTATAGATGGAAGGAAAGTAGTGTGGAAACCTACCAAAAACAATTAGGCAACAACAAATTAAATCTGTTTTTTCTTGGACAAAACGTTTCACTGTAATAGTGAAGGAGTAAATTTGGCAGTAGAAACCCTAAACAGTGTATTTGACATCTCAGCTTCCCCATCAAATCAAAACAAAATGAACAGAAAACAGAAGAAAATGAACAACAATGACAAATGGTTTGATGAAGAATACAAAAACATAAAAACCTCATTAAGAAACCTATCCAACCAACAACAAAGACACCCAGAAAACCTGAGTCTCCGCCTACACTATGGCAAATCAATAAAAACTATACAGAAATACACTACGGAAAAAGAGGAAACAGCACGTCAGAAATCAGCTCAATGTAATTGAAGAATCTATAGACTAACCACTTCTGAGATAATTGGAAAACACTAAACAAACATCACAAAGAGTTATCTTTCCAAAACGGAGATGTATGGGTAAACCACTTCTTCAATCTTTTTGGCCCTATAACAAAGAACAAACAGCAAAACATATACAAATCTTACAATCAACTATTAAAGATTACCAGAACCCACTGGATTCTCCAATTACACTGAATGAACTAAAGGACAAAATACAAACTCTCCAACCCAAAAAGCCTGTGGTGTTGGTATCCTCAATGAAATTATAAAATATACAGAC
This sequence comes from Oncorhynchus masou masou, assembly GCF_036934945.1. Taxonomy (NCBI): domain Eukaryota; kingdom Metazoa; phylum Chordata; class Actinopteri; order Salmoniformes; family Salmonidae; genus Oncorhynchus; species Oncorhynchus masou. Next base: position 17,229,039 of record NC_088228.1, on the reverse strand, counting down.
AACAAATTCCAATTGGCTATACTTAAACTCTTTAACATCATCCTTAGCTATGGCATCTTCCCCAATATTTGGAACCAAGGACTGATCACCACAATCCACAAAAGTGGAGACAAATTTGACCCCAATACCTACCGTAGGATATGCGTCAACAGCAACCTTGGGAAAATTCTCTGCATTGTCATTAACAGCAGACGTTTCCATAGTGAAAACAATGTACTGAGCAAATGTCAAATTGGCTTTTTACCAAATTACCATTCGACAGACCACGTTGCACACCCTAATATTCACGCTGCACACCCTAATTGACAAGCAAACAAACCAAAGCAATGGCAAAGTCTTCTCATACTTTGTTGATTTCAAAAAGCCTTTGACTGAATTTGGCATGAGGGTCTGCTATACAAATTGATGGAAAGTGGTGTTGGGGGAAAAACATATGACATTATGAAATCCATGTACATAAACAACAAGTGTGCGGTTAAAATTGGCAAAAACACAAACATTTCTTTCCACGGGCAAAGGGGTGAGACAGGGATGCAGCTTAAGCCCCACCCTCTTCAACATATATGTCAATGAATTGACGAGGGCACTAGAATAGTCTGCAGCAACCGGCCTCACCCTACTATAATCTGAAGTCAAATGTCTACTATTTGCTGATTATCTGGTGCTTCTGTCCCCAACCAACGTAAAACACCAAATAATGCACGCAGAGCAATTAGGCCGATACCCGCTAATTATCAAAATCAAGAAAAGAGCCATTAAATTCTACAACCACCTGAAAAGAAGCGATTACAAAACCTCCAAAACAAAGCCATCACCTACAGAGAGAAGAACCTGGAGAAGAGTCCCCTAAGCAAGCTGATCCTGGGGCTCTGTTCAATAACACAAACAGACCCCACAGAGCCCCAGAACAGCAACACAATTAGACCCAACCAAATCATGAGAAAACATAATTACTTGACACATTGGAAATAATTAATAAAAAAACTGAGCAAACTAGAATGCTATTTGGCCATAAACAGAGAAAGCAGAATACTTGACCACTGTGACTGACCCAAACTTAAGGAAAGCTTTGACTATGTACAGACTCAGTGAGCATAGCCTTGCTATTGAAAAAGAGCCGCTGTAGGCAGACCTGGCTCTCAAGAGAAGACAGACTATGTGCACACTGCCCACAAAATGAGGTGGAAACTGAGCTGCACTTCCTAATCTCCTGCCAAATTTATGACCATATTAGAGACATATATTTCCCTCAGATTACACACATCCACAAAGAATTCGAAAACAACCCCAATTTTGATAAAACACCCATATCTACTGGGTGAAATACCACAGTGTGCCATCACAGCAGCAAGACTTGTGACCTGTTCCTATTTTTCTTTTTGTACTTTAACTATTTGCACATTATTACTACTTCTCCTTCTGTGAGTGTAATGTTTACTGTTCACTTGTGTTGTTTATTTCACTTTGTTTATTGTCTATTTCACTTGCTTTGGCAACGTTAACATATGTTTCCCATGCCAATAAAGCCCTTAAAATGAATAGAGAGAGAGACAGAGACAGAGACAGAGAGAAAGAAATATATATTTAAAATGTATCTTTCTTTGGAGCTTTTGTGAGTGTAATGTTTACTGTTCATTTTATATTGTCGATTTCACTTTTGTTTATCTATTTCACCTGCTTTGGCAATGTAAACATTTAAGAGAGGGATAAAGGGAGAGAAGGCAAGACAGAAAAAGAGAGAGATAGAGAGGGAGAGAGTGACAAAGATAAACCAAGAACACAACCTGGCATGGTTGCCCAGTGAAGCAGATGCAATATTCTATTTCTCAGATGTTTTCCAAATGCTTCTTGAGCCAGAAGGTACTACAACTCACCCAGACACACAGTCAGTCCTGCCTGGCCATCCACACTAGAGGCTTGATATACTTGGTTGTTCAGATGTAAACACTGAATTAGAGAGGTGCGTGTGTGTGAGCACTTGTGTATGTGCGTGACACATGCATACACCTGGGTGTGTGTGTGTAAGTGCTTCTGTCACTCACAGGTCTTGACTGCCCCCGTTCCAGATCCTTGACACCCGTCCTCATCGTCGCAGTCTCCACTACCGTCCTCTGTGTCGCTGCTACCCAGCTCCCCCCAGGACTCTCTCTGGCCCAGCCCCGGCAGCATGTCCTGGATCTCCTGGTGGAGAGAAACACATAACATACATAGAGGTATGATGGATAAACACCCCCTTATTGCAATGCAAATAGTTTGGGTTGCCATTTGATTAGCTGTTCATGAGTCTTATTGCTTGGCGCACCAGGACCGCTTGCCGTGCGGTAGCAGTCTATGATTAGGGTGGCTGGAGTCAATTTTTAGGGCCTTCCTCTGACACCACCATCCTGGATGGCAGGAATCTTGGCCCTGGTGATTTACTGGGCCGTACGCACTACCCTCTGTAGTGCCTTGCGGTCGGAGAAAGAGCAGTTTCCATACCAGGCAGTGATGCAACCATCAGGATGCTCTCGATGGTGCAGCTGTAGAACCTTTTGAGGATCTAAGGACCCATGCCAAATCTTTTCAGTCTCCTGAGGGGGAATAGGTTTTGTCATGCCCTTGGTGTGCTTGGACCAAGTTAGTTTGTTGAGGATGTGGAAGCGAAGGAACTTGAAGCTCTCAAACTGCTCCACTACAGCCCCGTCGATGAGAAATGGGGCGTGCTCGGTCCTCCTTTTCCTGTAGTCCACAATCATCTACTTTGTCTTGATCACGTTGAGGGAGAGGTTGTTGTCCTGGCACCACACGGTCAGGTCTCTGACCTCCTCCCTATATGCTGTCTCATTGTTGTCGGTGATCAGGCCTACCACTGTTGTGTCATCAGCAAACTTAATGATGGTGTTGGAGTCGTGCTTGGCCGTGCAGTCATGAGTGAACAGCCACATCATAACCCAATGGGAGTAAATCAGTCAGAAGCATTAGAGCGATAGCATATTAGCTCTGGTTCCTTTCACCCCCACAGTGTAACCCTTCACTCCCCAGTGTGTGACAGCGACAGCGGGCCAAAGTGTTGCTAGCGACAGCCCTCTGTTCTGGAGGACGCAGAGGGTCTTCAAATCGACCGTGTGTGTGTGGCCCTTAGGTTCATTTCCCTGACACATCATGGCAGATGTCAACAAGCGCCTGCGAGATGAAGCACAACGATTGGCGTGTGTGTGGGGGCGGGGGGGAAGAGAAATAGGCTGAAGACGAGAAAATAAAATAAAATAAAAAATGTATTTGTCACAAGAGCCGAATACAACAAGTGTAGACCTTAACATGAAAATGCTTACTTACAAGCCCTTAACCAACAGTGCAGTTCAAGAAGAGTTAAGAAAATATTTACCAAATTAAAAAATTAAAAAAATAACACAATAACATAACAATAGCGAGGCTATATACAGGGGGTACCGGTACCGAGGCAGTGACCGGCGGTACAGGTTAGATGAGGTCATTTGTACATGTAGGTGGGGGTGAAGTGACTATTCATAGACAATAAACAGCAAGTCTTTCCTCTGATTCCGCCTATTATATAGGTCCTGGATGGCAGGAAGCTTGGCCCCGGTGATGTACTGGGCCATCCGCACCACCCTCTGTAGCGCCTTGCGGTCGGATGCCAAGCAGTTACCATACCAAGCGGCGATACAGACAGATGCTCTCAATGGTGCAGCTGTAGAACTTTTTGAGGAACTGAGGGCCCATGACAAATCTTTTCAAACTCCTGAGGGAGAAGAGGCGTTGTCGTTCCTTCTTTTCGACAGTGCCAGGTCACTTACCTCCTTCCTATAGGCTATTTCATTGTCATCGGTGATCAGGCCTACCACAGTTGTGTCATCAGCAAACTTAATGATGGTGTTGGAGTCATGCACGGCCATGTAGTTGTGGGTGAACCTGGAGTACAGGAGGGGATTGAGCAAGCACCCTGAGGGGCCCCCATGTTGAGGGTCAGCGTGGGGGATGTGTTGTTGCCTATCCTCAGCACCTGGGGGCGGCCCGTCAGGAAGTCCAGCATCCAGTTGCAGACGGAGGTGTTTAGTCTTTGAGTCCTGAGCTTAGTAATGAGCTTTGACTGCACTATGGTTTTGAATGCTGGGCTGTAGTCAATGAACAGCATTCTCACATAGGTGTTCCTCTTATCCAGGTGTGGAATGCAATAGAGATAGCGTCACCTGTGGATCTGTTGGGGCCGTATGTGAATTGGAGTGGGTCCAGGCTGTCTGTGATGATGGTGTTGATGTGAGCCATGACCAGCCTTTCAAAGCACTTCATGGCTACAGGCATGAGTGCTACGGGTTGGTAGTCAGTTATACAGGCTACCTTAGTGTTTTTGAGCACAGGGACTATGGTGGTCTGCTTGAAACATGATGGTATTACAGACTCAGACAGGGAGGATGAAAATGCCAATGAAGACACTTGCCAGTTGGTCAGCACATGCTCGGGGGAAAACATCCTGGTAATCCGTCTGGCCCTGCAGCCTTGTGAATGTTAACCTGTTTAAAAGTCTTCCTCACATCGTGCATGGAGAGTGAGATCACACAGTTGTCCGAGCATAGCTGGTGCTCTCATGCATGGCTCTGTGTTGCTTGCCTCAACGTGAGCATAGAAGGTATTTAGCTGGTAGGATCGCGTCACTTAGCAGCTCGCTGCTGGGATTCCCTTCGTAATCTGTGATAGTTTACAAGCCCTGCCACATCCGACGAGTGTCAGAGCCCACATATTAGTCATTCTTAGTCCTGTATTGACGGTTTACATGTTTGTTGGCTCGTCGGAGCAATATTTCTTATAAGCGTCCGGATTAGCGTCCTAATCCTTGAAAGAGGCAGCTCTAGCCTTATATATAACTCAGTGTGGCTGCTGCCTGTAATCAATGGCTTCTGGTTGGGATATGTACGTATGGTCACTGTGGGGACGACGTGGTCGATGCACTTATTATTGAAGCCGGTGACTGATGTGGTAAACTCCTCAATGTTATCAGATGAATCCCGGGAATATATTCCAGCCTGTGCACAACACTGTTCAGCCTAAAGTGTGTTTGAGTGTGTGTATGTTATAACACTGTCCGGCCCAGCCGTCTTTAAAGCCCCTTTAATTAACAAGAAAATGGATTCAATTAATTAAACGCCATCGCTGTGGCAACGACTCGTTAACCAGTGGCTTTCCTAAGCGGTTTGTGTGTGATTGTTTATTGTTATTGTATGCATGGTTGTTTATTACCTTTACAATCTCAATGGAGCAGTAGTGGTTTGAAAAGGAAATTGCTGGAACGTTTATTGTGATGTAGCAGCTATGTGGAGGCAAGGCCAGGCTGGCTGTGTGTGTGAGAAATACTCTACATAAACTATTTCAATAATGGGATTCTATAGTGGCTTTTTTATATTATAGTATTGACTGGATATGCTTCCCTCTGCCTGGCTATCTGGCCTGTTCTGAGGAAGGACTGTGTATGTACTAGAAGGTAGAAGTTGATGCCCATGACATCAGTTTGCTGCCCACAATGCCAACTAGACCCCAGACTTCCTCAGACTTTATAGGGCCAGGAGTTTTACCTGACCACGTGATCTGACTGGGCAAATTCCCGTCCCTTCTCATGTGGGAATAAATCCACTTCATGTCTGGGTTCCCTGTGGAGCTATGATAGTTGGAGTAAAACAAGAACTGGTGCTAGGCAAAACAAGAACTGGTGCTAGGCAAAACAATAACTGGTGCTAGGCAAAACAAGAACTGGTGCTAGGCAAAACAATAACTGGTGCTAGGCAAAACAAGAACTGGTGCTAGGCAAAACAAGAACTGGTGCTAGGCAAAACAAGAACTGGTGCTAGGCGTTGTGGTGCTACGTTCCAAACGACAGGACACAATTTCCACTCTGGCAATTGATCAATAAAGTTGATTAGATTCAACGCCACTGTTAAGGACGGATAAATAATAGAGGGCTTACTTCCTGTCTGATGTCATCAACAATAAGTTCAAAATTACTATAACACAAATACCAATTGCCAGATTGGTCATGATGCAAGGAGCATCTAGGTAGAGCACCAATAGGCGTCGGAGGAATCAAAACGCAATTGCCTGATTGGTCAAGTGGGGCCAGATGGAGAAATGCACCCTGGGAAAAGACTGTACGCCACATGGCGAGCATGAGATCACACACACACAGAAATCCTCATGCTTAGCTTTAGACCCTTAGATCACATGCCAAAAGGCGGCAGGATCTCCAACATGGGCTCTGTTCTGCTCTGTTCCAACATGTTTCTCCCTGCTCCTTGGCATTTCAGCCAACGCTCCAGTAGTTCTGATCTTGGTTCAAGTAGGCTGTGGATGCACTTTACCGTTCGCACTTTACCGTTCGCACTTTACCGTTCTCACTTTACCGTTCGCACTTTACCGTTCGCACTTTACCGTTCGCACTTTACCGTTCGCACTTTACCGTTCGCACTTTACCGTTCGCACTTTACCGTTCGCACTTTACCGTTCTCACTTTACCGTTCGCACTTTACCGTTCGCACTTTACCGTTCGCACTTTTCCGTTCTTGCTGGTATGTATGCAGCCTTCTCAATTTCTGAGTCACAAATGACACCCTTTTCCCTATCTAGTGTACTCAACCAGGGCCCATAGGGCAGTGGTCAAAAGTAGTGACCTGTACAGGGAATAGGGTGCTATTAAGGATGCAGCCCATGAAGGGCATAGGACAGAGCAATGTTACGAGAATGTTATGAATGAATCAGTTATGAAGATATTGTGAGTTGGGGAGAGATACTGTACAGTCAGAGCAGTGGCTGTGTTCGTCTGTCTGATCCAAGTGACTCACTTGTTATGATGTGTTTGTACAGTTTAGATCTTGGCTGTGGGTTTGACTCTTGGTGATGTTTTCATTGGTTCACAACCTGGTTGAATGAATGTTACATAAAGGTTAAACGCATTACTGACACGTGGCAATCTTCTGTCTGGGCTATCAGTGCAACCCGAGGGGTTCATCCCATATGGTCCACAAGCTAAAGGATAGGAAGCCATTTTAATGTACCGAGACACAGCCTTGTTGCTCTGCACTCCACCATGGCTACCATGACACCCCCCCCCCCCCCTTTCCATCCCTCTCTCTCAATTTCCATCCCTGTTTTCTCCAGGAACATTATGGAGGAGTGTGTGTGTGTGTGTTTATCCTACTCACACTGAAGACAGTGTTTCCAGGAGTTACCAATCCCCTAAATGGTGAGGGGGAGAGATGCTGACTCACTGTGTGTCTGTGTGCGTGTGTCTCTGTGTATGATTGTGTGTGTGTGTGTGTGCATGTGTGTGTGTGTGTTTATGTGTGTGTGTAACCACTCCAATGCACCCCAGCAGGGGGATAAAGACACACATTCCAGTCTTATGTGAGAATATTGATATTGTGACCAGGCTCAGTGTGTAGGAGGGCAAAACAGGGCTGTGTGGTACTATTTCACAGAAAGGGGATAGAGAGCAGCACTGGGAGGGGCTTCCCACCCCACATCACAGGGTCAATGGCAGAGCAGGGAGCCAGCCAGTCGTTGTACAGATATTCTGTAGTCATGGCTGGTATTTTAACAGTGTTTGAGAGATCTGAACTGCCCACAGAATGAGTGTGTGTGTGTGTGTGTGTGTGTGTGTGTGTGTGTGTGTGTGTGTGTGTGTGTGTGTGTGATTAGATTTCTGGTTTGGCTCAGTAGATTAATTATGTGTAATACACTGTAATATGGCCAGAGAGCCACCAGGGACAATTTAACACCGCTACAGAAGAAAGACTTGGAGCAGGGGCAGTGTGTATGAAGGGTCTCAGAGCAGGAGTGCTGATCTGGGATCAGTCCATGTGTTTTTATTTATTGTAATCTCAAAGGCCAAAAATGGTCCTTAAATCAGCACTCCTACTCAGATGTTTGATACATTCGGCCCCAGAGGATAGAAGAGGGAAGCTATGGATGATTGATGTACCCACAGTGAGGGACCAGAGAGGACATTTTGCCAGGTCACCGAGGTTAACACCCCTACTCTTGGGACAGGTTTCATAGGATCTTTAGTAACCACAGAAAATTAAGAGGGCCATTTTCCCAGATATGGATTAAACTGAAATTATCCATTGAACATGCTTTTCAGCCCAGGACTAAGATACTTGTGTGTGGGAAGGCACCCCTTTAAAGATTTCAATTTGAAGGTTTAATGTCCCATCTGAAGTAGGGCAGTGTCCGCGTTCCCATCATTTTCCTGGGACATTGGGGTCTCCTTAGACTAGTTCCTCCTAAAGACCGTCCCTCCAATACCACTTCCAGCTACATCTGGTCTGAGTGATCTTACATCCAGGCTCTGTCCAGGCACAACTCTGCTTAGCTTCAGAGGCAACCCAGTAGTTGGGATGGCATCCGTTTGTAAAGATCAAATCAAATGTTATTTGTCACATACACATGGTTAGCAGATGTTAATGCGAGTGTAGCGAAATGCTTGTGCTTCTAGTTCCGACAATGCAGTGATAACCAACAAGTAATCTAACTAACAAATTCAAAAACTACTGTCTTAGGGGATAAAGGGGATAAAGAATATGTACACAAAGATATATGAATGAGTGATGGTACAGAGCAGCATAGGCAAGATACAGTAGATGGTATCGAGTACAGTATATACATATGAGATGAGTATGTAAACAAAGTGGCATAGTTAAAGTGGCTAGTGATACATGTATTACATAAGGATGCAGTAGATGATATAGAGTACAGTATATACGTATACATATGAGTGAATAATGTAGGGTATGTAAACATTATATTAGGTAGCATTGTTTAAAGTGGCTAGTGATATCATGATCATGAGTCTCCCCTGGCACGAGGACTCTTTGAAGAGCTGCTCCACTTGAATCATCTGGTCTAAACTAGTCCCAGTAGTGTCCTGAACGTTAGACTGTTTAAAGGCCATGACATCACATTGGGCCACGCATGTGAGTCATATGTCATAAGTCACCTCAGACCTTCTCAATGGTTGGGACATGTCATGGACTGTCACAGTGGAGATTTGGTGGGTGTGCCTGTGTATGTTTCAATGTCACACACAGTGAAATGCCTTTCCTGCTCCAAACCCAACCATTTTTTATTTTACCTTTATTTAAGTTAAGAACAAATTGAGCCAGTTAAGAACAAATTCTTATTGTCAATGACGGCCTAGGAACAGTGGGTTAACTGCCTTGTTGAGGGGCAGAACGACAGGTCAGCTCAGGGATTCGATCTTGCAACCTTTCGGTTACTGGTCCAACGCGCTAACCACTAGGCTACCCTGCCGCCCCGATATCAATGTTGTGGAAAAAATAAATAAACAAATAAATAAGCTATGTATATACAGGGTCAGTTAGTTCCAATACCATATTTACTGTGTGTGTGTGTCCGTATGTGTGTGTGTGTGTGTCTGTATGTATGTATGTATGTATGTATGTATGTATGTATGTATGTATGTATGTATGTATGTGTGTGTGTGTGTGTGTGTGTGTGTGTGTGTGTGTGTGTGTGTGTGTGTGTGTGTGTGTGTGTGTGTGTGTGTGTGTGTGTGTGTGTGTGTGTGATAATAACACATGCTCTGCTCTCTGCTGTCCTCAGCAGGCTATAGATTTCAGACCTGACTTCAAACAGAGCGTCGGTATTCCCTGAGGCCGGGATTCCAAGAGGCCCTTGACATGGAATACCGCCGGGCGGTCACTGAGGGGATGAAGTGGGGAGGGATGGGGGGACAGTGGGGTTATGGTCGCCCCTCTGGGGGTCTCCTATTCAGACCGTAGGAAGGCTGGGAATACCAAGAGGATCTGGCTCATTGCTTTTATCTCTATGCCTTTTAGAAGTGTGGCTTGATATATTGTTCTGTGGGTGTGGTGTGGTGTGGTGTGGTGTGGTGTGGTGTGGTGTGGTGTGGTGTGTGTGTGTGTGTGTGAACTTTGCTAGCTCACGTGATGAGCAAGCTTTCCTGACACCTGAAGATTTGCGCAGGTGACCCAGGTTTGAAGCTTGGTCGGTCAAACAAGTGTATGTTTGTGTGTATCTCTCTCTTGATCTGTTTCCATCAATCCCTCTCTCCTGATCAATCTATCCCATTTCCATCGATCCTTCTCTCCTGATCGCTGTATCCCGTTCCATCAATCACTCTCTCCTAATCACTCTATCCCGTTCCATCAATCCCGTTTCCATCGATCCTTCTCTCCTGATCACTCTATCCCGTTCCATCAATCCCTCTCTCCTGATCGCTCTATCCCGTTCCATCAATCCCTCTCTCCTCATCACTCTATCCCGTTCCATCAATCCCTCTCTCCTGATCACTCTATCCCGTTCCATCAATCCCTCTCTCCTGATCACTCTATCCCGCTCCATCAATCCCTCTTTCCTGATCACTCTATCCCGATCCATCAATCCCTCTCTCCTGATCACTCTATCCCGTTCCATCAATCCCTCTCTCCTGATCACTCTATCCCGTTCCAATCAATCCCTCTCTCCTGATCACTCTATCCCGTTCAATCAATCCCTCTCTCCTGATCAATCTATCCCGTTTCCATCAATCCCTCTCTCCTGATCAATCTATCCCATTTCCATCGATCCTTCTCTCCTGATCACTCTATCCCGTTTCCATCAATCCCTCTCTCCCGATCACTCTATGCCATTCTATGATGTCTAAGTAGCATTAAATAACCACAGATGGCAAACCTCACACTAGACCAAACTGGTTATACAACTGAGATTCTAAATATCAGACAGGGACCAGTGAAATCTGGATATATTTTTTTTAATATATTTTGATATGGAGTGCTGATGTCCTCATTGCTATTTCCCTATTCATGAATCAAAAACCCACACACACAACTCTCAATACACACCATACCACCACCTACCTGCTGCTCTGAGCAACAGAATATAAAGTGAATGAAAATGAAATATACGCACATCCCAAAGGTTAAGGTGTTGGGACAAATACAAAGACAGAAAGTAGGACTCTAATACACTCCAACTGTGGTTTATTAAAACACAGGGAGTGAAACATTGTCCAGTTACGCGTCTCCAATAACCCACAGCAGGGGCTACATCCGAGATACAGATATATTTTCAGAGACCTTTTAACTCCCAGTACCTCTCCAGTTGTAAAAGGAGTCAGTGAAAGTCTCATATGATCCCCTGTGGGGCTGCAGTGTTTCAGAAGCACCAGATTTACAGTATAGGATAGCTCAATCATCAAGAGGAAATAATCTGTCCCTCCCTTCAACTGGCTGTCAGCTCAACTACGGTCTATTTGTCTCATCTCGGGCCTCAGGGCGTTTGAGGTTTACTGTAATAAAATGTTTAATAGCAACACAGTTATTTACTGTGGCAGATGCTTTTGTTCAGTTAGTGTGACCTAGGGTTAACTATGTTTACTGTAATAAAATGTTAATAACAATACAGTAATTTACTGTGGCAGATGCTTTTGTTCAGTCAGTGTGACCTAGGGTTAACTATGTTTACTGTAATAAAATGTTAATAACAATACAGTAATTTACTGTGGCAGATGCTTTTGTTCAGTCAGTGTGACCTAGGGTTAACTATGTTTACTGTAATAAAATGTTTAACAACAATACAATCATTCACCGTGGCAGATGCTTTTGTTCAGTCAGTCAGGGTTAACTATGTTTACTGTAATAACATGTTAATAACAATACAGTAATTTACTGTGGCAGATGCCTTTGTTCAGTCAGTCAGGGTTAACTATGTTTACTGTAATAAAATGTTAATAACAATACAATACAGTAATTTACTGTGACAGATGCTTTTGTTCAGTCAGTCAGGGTTAACTATGTTTAACCTATACATGTACAGCATATGGGCCATGCAACAATTAAAGGCAAAACGATGGTATTGCAAGCACCATGCTCCCATCAACTGTACAACTACATGACAAAATATCTGTGATACAGTGCCTTGCGAAAGTATTCGGCCCCCTTGAACTTTGCAACCTTTTGCCACATTTCAGGCTTCAAACATAAAGATATAAAACTGTATTTTTTTGTGAAGAATCAACAAGTGGGACACAATCATGAAGTGGAACGACATTTATTGGATATTTCAAACTTTTTTAACAAATCAAAAACTGAAACTGGGCGTGCAAAATTATTCAGCCCCTTTACTTTCAGTGCAGCAAACTCTCTCCAGAAGTTCAGTGAGGATCTCTGAATGATCCAATGTTGACCTAAATGACTAATGATGATAAATACAATCCACCTATGTGTAATCAAGTCTCCGTATAAATGCACCTGCACTGTGATAGTCTCAGAGGTCCATTAAAGCGCAGAGCGCAGAGAGCATCATGAAGAACAAGGAACACACCAGGCAGGTCCGAGATACTGTTGTGAAGAAGTTTAAAGCCGGATTTGGATACAAAAAGATTTCCCAAGCTTTAAACATTCCAAGGAGCACTGTGCAAGCGATAATATTGAAATGGAAGGAGTATCAGACCACTGCAAATCTACCAAGACCTGGCTGTCCCTCTAAACTTTCAGCTCATACAAGGAGAAGACTGATCAGAGATGCAGCCAAGAGGCCCATGATCACTCTGGATGAACTGCAGAGATCTACAGCTGAGGTGGGAGACTCTGTCCATAGGACAACAATCAGTCGTATATTGCACAAATCTGGCCTTTATGGAAGAGTGGCAAGAAGAAAGCCATTTCTTAAAGATATCCATAAAAAGTGTTGTTTAAAGTTTGCCACAAGCCACCTGGGAGACACACCAAACATGTGGAAGAAGGTGCTCTGGTCAGATGAAACCAAAATTGAACTTTTTGGCAACAATGCAAAACGTTATGTTTGGCGTAAAAGCAACACAGCTCATCACCCTGACCACACTATCCCCACTGTCAAACATGGTGGTGGCAGCATCATGGTTTGGGCCTGCTTTTCTTCAGCAGGGTGTCAGGACCCGGTTACGAACCTGGGTCTCCGGAGTGAGAAACAGTTACTTAACCAACTGAGCCACGAATAGTCAGCAGAACCCAGAAGATGAGGCAGACACAGCAGTACTTAAGACGGTGTATTTAATAAAGTAAAAAATCCTACAATACAAAAATGGCAAATCCAAAAGGTGGTAGGTATAGCACAAAAAGCCTCAAAAGATACTCAAAAATAAAAACAGAAATCCACAAGAGCATCCACTGGAAACGACAAGAATACACAGAACACTAGGGCTGGGTGCTAACATACAAACACAGAGCACAGAACTGAGGGAAACTAAGGGTTTAAATACAATTAGAGGAAACGAGGCACAGGTGCAAATAATAATGGGGATTAAGGGAAAAACATAAGGACAAAAAGCACAATGGGGGCATCTAGTGACCAACAACCGGAACAACCCTGGCCAAATCCTGACAGAATCCCCCCCCCTAGGAACGGCTCCTGACGTTCCTACCAGCTCTCTCAGGGTGGAGGGCCCTGAACTGACGAATGTGGTCAGGGTCCAGTATGTCTTTGGCAGGAACCCAGGAGCGCTCCTCAGGACCGTAGCCTTCCCAGTCCACCAGATACTGCCAGGACCGCTGCACCCGGCGGGAGTCCAGTATCCGATGGACGGTATAAGCCGGCTGGCCTCCAATGACACGAGGCGGAGGGGGAGGTCTGTCTGCAGGGACAAGGGGAGAAAAAACAACAGGTTTTAACAAGGAAATGTGAAATGTGGGATTAATCTTAAGGGATCTGGGTAAGTGTGGGCGATAAGAAACTGGGTTAACTCTCCTGGCAACCTTAAAGGGACCGATGTATTTTTGGGACAGCTTGCGAGACTCCACCCGTAGTGGTAAGTCTCTTGTGGAGAGCCAGACTCTCTGGCCGGGGCGCAGGGTAGGCCCGGGACGGCGACGTCTGTTGGCTTGTTGTTGGTACCTCTGTGAGGAACGCATAAGATTAAGACGGGTCTTCCTCCACATAAGCCGACAGCGTCTGACGAACTTCAAGGCTGAAGGCACTCTGACTTCTGCCTCCTGGTCCGGGAACAATGGAGGAGCATAGCCAAACTGACACTCGTGCGGGGACATACCAGTGGAGGAGGAGCGCAAGGTGTTGTGCGCGTATTCGGCCCAAACAATAAAGGATGACCATGTGGACGGGTTGTCACGAGTCATACATCGGAGGGTGGTTTCCAGCTCTTGATTCATCCTCTCTGTTTGGCCGTTGGACTCCGGATGGTACCCTGAAGATAGACTGGCAGAAGCCCCCATGAGTTGGCGGAAGGCCTTCCAAAACCTTGAGGCGAACTGGGGACCTCTGTCAGAAACCACATCTTGAGGAATGCCGAAGACTCGGAACACATGATTAATTACCAACTCAGCCGTTTCCTTGGCAGAAGGTAACTTAGTCAGAGGGACGAACCTGGCCGCCTTTGAAAACCTGTCGATTATGACTAGGATAGTAGTATTGCCATGGGATGGAGGAAGTCCAGTAATAAAGTCCAATGAGATATGGGACCAGGGTCTGTGGGGAACAGGTAAAGGGTGAAGGAGTCCTTGAGGGCGGAGGTGAGAAGATTTGCCCTGGCAGCACACGGGGCAGGCATTGACGAAAGTGGCAACGTCTTCTCTTATGGTAGGCCACCAGAACTTACGCTGGATGAACTCCAAGGTGCGACCTACGCCCGGATGACAGGTGAGGCGAGAGGAGTGCCCCCACAGAAGGACCTGAGTCCTCACTGCCTTGGGGACAAACAACCGATTGGCAGGGCCTCCTTTCGGGTCCGGTTCGCTAGCTTGAGCACGTCTCACGGTATCCTCAACTTGCCACGAGATCGGAGCCACAATCTTAGCAGCAGGAAGGACAGGCATGTCCGTGTCATCTCGAATGGCAGGAGCGTAGACTCGGGACAGGGCATCCGGTTTGAGATTCTTCGACCCGGGCCGATAGGTGAGGATAAACTGGAATCGATTGAAGAAAAGAGACCATCTAGCTTGTCTAGAGTTCAACCGCTTCGCCTGCTGGATATACTCCAGATTTTTGTGGTCCGTAAGCACTTGAAACGGGTGAGAAGCCCCCTCGAGCCAGTGTCTCCATTCCTTCAATGCCATCTTAACCGCTAGGAGTTCCCGATCCCCCACATCATAGTTCCTCTCAGTCGGGGTAAGCCGGTGTGAGAAGAAAGCGCACGGATGAAGCTTCTTGTCTTCACCCCTCTGAGACAGGACAGCTCCAACACCAACCTCTGATGCGTCTACCTCCACCACAAATGGTTCATCTGTAGTCGGTAGTATCAGGATGGGAGCAGAGAGAACGCGCTGCTTGAGTCCTTGGAAGGCCGTCTCAGCTTCTTTTCCCCACAAAAACCTTGCATTGCCACCCTTGGTTAAAGCTGAGAGAGGGGCTGCCACCAAGCTGAAGTTCTTGATGAACTTGCGGTAAAAGTTTGTGAAGCCCAGGAAACGCTGAACTTCCTTAACGGATTTGGGGGTGGGCCAATCCGCTACCGCCCCTACCTTCCTGGGGTCCATTTGGACTCGACCGGGTTCCACTACAAATCCCAGGAATTGTACTCGGGATGAATGGAATTCACATTTTTCCGGCTTAACGTACAGATGGCTGTCCAGGAGGCGTTTGAGTACTTGTCTGACATGCTTAGTGTGTTCTTGAAGGGAGCTCGAAAAGATGAGGATGTCATCCAAGTAAACGAACACAAATATGTTAAGCATATCCCTAAGCACATCGTTTATGAACGCTTGGAACAGCGCTGGGGCGTTGGTCAGGCCGAAGGGCATCACCAAGTATTCATAGTGACCAGTAGGCGTGTTGAAAGCGGTCTTCCACTCGTCACCAGGTCTGATCCGCACAAGATGGTATGCGTTCCGCAGGTCAAGCTTAGTGAAAACAACTGCTTCCTGGAGCAGCTCGAAGGCTGTGGCCATAAGGGGTAGCGGGTAACGGTTACGGACGGTTATGGCATTGAGTCCCCGGTAGTCGATGCAAGGACGTAATCCACCGTCTTTCTTGGCCACAAAGAAAAACCCTGCTCCCGCCGGGGAGGTGGATGAACGCATGAGGCCTGCTTCCAGAGCGTCCTTGATGTAGGTATCCATAGCAGCTCGTTCGGGTGGAGATAGGGAAAAGATCCGACCCCTGGGGGGGCAAGTGCCCGGAAACAGGTCGATGGGGCAATCGTAAGGTCTATGGGGTGGTAGCATGGTGGCCCTCTGTTTGCTAAACACCAGTTTGAGGTCATGGTAACACTCGGGAACTCGGGTCAGGTCGATGGATTCTAAAGACTCGGGAGTAGAACTCGGGAATTCTGGAAAATACAAGTAGCTTGGCACGTAGGACCCCACTGCTTGATAGTGCCCACAGACCAGTCGATGTGAGGGTTATGGCTGTGAAGCCAGGGGTATCCAAGGACGAGAGGGAACTCGGAACAGGAGATCAAATGAAAGTTCATCAATTCCTGGTGTTGTGAAACTGAAAGTCGCAAGGAGGTAGTGACATGAGTGACAAGTCCAGATCCCAAAGGGCTTCCATCCAATGTAGTGACCCTCATGGGTTCACTTAGAGGTTCAGAGGGAACGCCATTCTCCTTCGCCCAGACACCATCCATGAAGTTACCTGCGGCTCCAGAGTCTACCAAGGCTTGAAGGTGAAGCTTGTGGTTGTCCCAGGAGAGGGTGACTGGAATGAGCAGACGGGAGTTGGATGGATGGGAGGAGGTTATGTTTCCCGTTACAGTTCCCCCGGTCTGTACGGGACAGAGCGTTTCCCTGGAGCCCGGGACACGTGGAACGGAAATGGCCCGGTTTGCCGCAATATAGACAGCGTCGCTCCCTCATCCGGCGTCTCTCTCAGCCTGGGAGATGCGTCCAATCTGCATGGGTTCCGATGGAGCCAGCGAGGATAAAGGTGGGGACTCGGAGCTGGGACTGATAGGGGCTAGAGGTCTACGGTTGAGTTCTCTCTCTCTCAAACGCTGGTCAATGCGTGAGGCCAACTTGATCAGGGACTCGAGATTGTCCGGTGGTTCCCGAGTGGCTAGTTCATCTTGGATAGTGTCGGAAAGGCCTTTCAGAAAGCACACCATGAGCGCCTCGTTGTTCCAGCCACTTGCTGCTGCCACCGTGCGGAACTGGATGGCATAGTCCGTCACGCTGCGCCAACCTTGGTGGAGAGTCAGGAGCTGTTTGGCTGAGTCAGAACCACTGCTTGGGCCTTGAAACACTCGTTTGAATTCCTCAGCAAAGGCAGAGTAGCTGGCACAGCAGGAACTATG
This sequence comes from Oncorhynchus masou masou, assembly GCF_036934945.1. Taxonomy (NCBI): domain Eukaryota; kingdom Metazoa; phylum Chordata; class Actinopteri; order Salmoniformes; family Salmonidae; genus Oncorhynchus; species Oncorhynchus masou. The sequence goes on along the minus strand of NC_088228.1, from coordinate 17,211,791 downwards.
GGCATCCCACACAGCAGTAGCCCAGGCCAGGGCTTTTCCGACAGCAGGGTGATGATATAAGCGATCTTGACCGGTCGGTGGGAAACGACGAGGGTTGTAGCTCAAAGGAGAGAGAACATTGGGTGAGAAACCCTTTACAAGCACTTGGATCACCTGAGAACCGTTGGGGAGGTGGAAGACGAGGTTCAGCCAGGGGGTTAACTGCCATGGGTACGTGAATCTGAGGTACTGGGACGGGAACTGTTGCCGGGGTAAGACGATCAGATATTTGCTTAACTTAAGGCCTCTTGCTGAACCAGGGCGGCTTCGTGGCGTTGGACAGTCTCCTGGTGGTGGGACAGCATGGCAAAAAGGTCCTGGGAACTGGCTGCCTCTGGGTTCATTTTTGGCTCTGTGTTTCTGTCAGGACCCGGTTACGAACCTGGGTCTCCGGAGTGAGAAACAGTTACTTAACCAACTGAGCCACGAATAGTCAGCAGAACCCAGAAGATGAGGCAGACACAGCAGTACTTAAGACGGTGTATTTAATAAAGTAAAAAATCCTACAATACAAAAATGGCAAATCCAAAAGGTGGTAGGTATAGCACAAAAAGCCTCAAAAGATACTCAAAAATAAAAACAGAAATCCACAAGAGCATCCACTGGAAACGACAAGAATACACAGAACACTAGGGCTGGGTGCTAACATACAAACACAGAGCACAGAACTGAGGGAAACTAAGGGTTTAAATACAATTAGAGGAAACGAGGCACAGGTGCAAATAATAATGGGGATCAAGGGAAAAACATAAGGACAAAAAGCACAATGGGGGCATCTAGTGACCAACAACCGGAACAACCCTGGCCAAATCCTGACACAGGGACAGGGAAGATGGTTAAAATTGATGGGAAGATGGATGGAGCCAAATACAGGACCATTCTGGAAGAAAACCTGATGGAGTCTGCAAAAGACCTGAGACTGGGAAGGAGATTTGTCTTCCAACAAGACAATGATCCAAAACATAAAGCAAAATCTACAATGGAATGGTTCAAAAATAAACATATCCAGGTGTTAGAATGGCCAAGTCAAAGTCCAGACCTGAATCCAATTGAGAATCTGTGGAAAGAACTGAAAACTGCTGTTCACAAATCCTCTCCATCCAACCTCACTGAGCTCGAGCTGTTCTGCAAGGAGGAATGGGAAAAAATTTCAATCTCTCGATGTGCAAAACTGATAGAGACATACCCCAAGCGACTTACAGCTGTAATCGCAGCAAAAGGTGGCGCTACAAAGTATTAACTTAAGGGGGCTGAATAATTTTACACGCCCAATTTTTCAGTTTTTGATTTGTTAAAAAAGTTTGAAATATCCAATAAATGTCGTTCCACTTCATGATTGTGTCCCACTTGTTGTTGATTCTTCACAAAAAAATACAGTTTTATATCTTTATGTTTGAAGCCTGAAATGTGGCAAAAGGTCGCAAAGTTCAAGGGGGCCGAATACTTTCGCAAGGCACTGTATGTTACAGTGAGTACAGATCCAATAGAGTAGGCCAGGCTAGTAGTCTAGTAATCAATCATAGAGTTAACAGACCTCTCCCTATCATGTCAGAGGCTTGGAGCCAATACACTGACCTATCCCATCGTTACATTCCAGGCAAGTCACTAAGCACTGCTTTCATCAACCTCACTCATCTCATTTCTTCACAGTGTGTGTGTGTGTGTGTGTGTGTGTGTGTGTGTGTGTGTGTGTGTGTGTGTGTGTGTGTGTGTGTGTGTGTGTGTGTGTGTAGGGAGGGAGACACATTAACATTGTAATGCTGCTATAGGGGACAGAGAGCATTGTGAATGCATCTCCACCCAAAAACAGCTGGGCTGGTGGTCTGCAATCAGAACTCGCCCTCTCAGAGCTCCTTCCAGTAGACATGATCTGTATTTACTGTCAGAGTAGAGGGGAGGAGAGAGGGATGAGAAGAGAGAGAGAAGAGAAGGGGAGATGATCCTCAGAGAGAGAGGGGGGAGGGAGAGAGAGAGCGAGGAGGGCTGGAGTGGGCGAGGCTTTTCATGGACCTTCTTATGTGGGGTCAGGCGATTAGAAGGCTTAGAGCTCGTCTCTGCCGCCACGGACGCTCCTCCGAGAGAACGTGTGGTGTGTGTAAAAGAGAGTGAATGGCACAGTGTGTGTGTGTGATAGTGTGTAATAGTGTATGTGTGTGTGTGTGTGTGTGTGTGTATATGCGTGTGCATGGTACCTTACAACTTATCCCCCCCACCCTTCGCCGGGTCATGGCAGTGCCAGTGTAACACTAAGCTCTTGTATGGAGTATGTCAGTGTGTGTATCAGTACCCTGGTGCCAGCAGTGCCCCCTGTGATACCAACTCTGTGGGCTCTACTAGGAGAATATCATGTGGCTGTATGGAGATTAAAGACACTGTCACTTCACAGCACCACTCCGTACAATCTTCTTAACATGCACACGAACACACATGCACGCACGCAGGCACACACACACACACACACACCTGTGTGCGTGTATCTGTGTGAAAACCTGTGTGTTCCATTCCCTAATTTGTGTGTGTCCGCTCCTGCATGAGTGTGTGTATGTGCATGCGTGTGTGTGTGGTGTGCAGACGCATGTGTGTCTGTTCCCCCATCTCCTGTGTGTTTATCCAGTGAATCCTGGACAGTGGCTATGGGCAGATTAAACAGTTTGCCACTCTGGGTGACCCTGTCTGTGCTCTTATCTGAAATAAACACTGAAGCCCAGCACCTCTCTCTATCTTTTTCTCTCACTATCAAGGTATAATTGAATATCTTTAAATGTCAACAGCATCACGTCTCCATTATGGGTTGCCATGGCAATGACCCCTCACCACCCCAGAATGCATTGCAGGAGGAAGTCACCACTGTCAATCAGAGGAGACATCAGTAATCTCTCAGCAACAGGAGGATGGACAGACAAGTAGAGACAGAATGGAAGAACAAGAGAGAGAAAATGAGAGGAGAGATGATGGATGGTAAAGAAGTAAGAAAGAGGGGAGAGAGAGAGGGGAGAGGAACACAGAGAGTGAGAGAAAAGATAGAGGGGTGTAAGCAGACGAGGAGCGAGAGGGAGAGTGTTAGAAAGAGAATGAGAAAGGAGGGGAAAAGTGAGGGAGGAAGAAAGAGATAAAAAGAGATGGCCAGTGTGAGTACTATCTGAGGGTATAATATGCAGGGCCACAAAAGGCAGCAGTGAAACAGAATCTGTCCCCTCAAATGGCCCCTAAGGACCCCTGGGCAATAGGCTTTTATACCCGGGCCCTTTCAGGACCTAATCCTCATCTACATAACAACGGTGTCACTTTGAAGCTGCACTGTGTCATCTCCGCCTGGCCGTCACTCACTGCTGGCCTTTTGCTCTGTGTGTCGCTCTCTCCCGATGTCTGGCATTCTCTCTCTGTCTATCTCACTGTCTCTCATTACCTCTCTCTCTCTCTCGCCGTCTCTCTTTCCCTCTCTCTCATTTATCGTTTGCTCTTACAACAATCTTGGTATAAGAGAGAAACACAGGAAAGCAGAGGTCAGCTAACAAAATACAACTATGCCTCAGATGTCATGTTATGGTGTGTTCAATATTCAAGTAACAGGATCAAACGTAGTGACACGGACTAGGTACAGTAAAGCCAGAACCAATCCAATAAGACCAAACTGTTTTCTCCAGTTTTACCTATAATAAACAAGATCCGAACTGTCCAATATATGGTAATACAGTATGTCAGCTAGGATAATAAAGCATATAGAAAACAGTAGATTGTAGCATCTGTATCACGTTTCATACATTCCTCCTCTTCTCCTCAACAGCTGCCCTGAGGGTAGAATACAGTATGGTACAGTAGGAATCTGCTCTGTTCTCATTGTGTTGAAAGAGACATGGATCCACATCCACTGCTTTAGGCTCTCGTTCCACTTCCACAGAATATAGCTTTTCTTTGTAGGTCTGGAATCTCTAGATGACTAGTTATGCACTGTACCTTTAGACAGGGTACACTGTCTGCACATATACTAGTACAACCTTCCTAAGTAGACACATGAACACACAACAAGAATATGTTTCTTTAAACAACGGTTGTTTTGTTTGATCGTAGCTAGCTAGCTACATAGCCGTCTTTGTATGTAAGTCAATTGTTTAGCCTAGAGCGATTTTCTAGGTTAGCTACATCGCAGCCACTACCAGCTAGCCTACTCCAGCAGTACTATATCATTTCAATCATTTTAGTCTATAAGATTCTTGCTACGTAAGCTTAACTTTCTGAACATTCGAGACGTGTAGTCCACTTGTCATTCCAATCTCCTTTGCATTAGCGTAGCCTCTTCTGTACCCTGTCAACTATGTGTCTATCTATCCCTGTTCTCTCCTCTCTGCACAGACCATACAAACGCTCCACACCGCGTGGCCGCGGCCACCTAATCTGGTGGTCCCAGCGCGCACGACCCACGTGGAGTTCCTGGTCTCCGGTAGCCTCTGGAACTGCCGATCTGCGGCCAACAAGGCAGAGTTCATCTCAGCCTATGCCTCCCTCCAGTCCCTCGACTTCCTGGCACTGACGGAAACATGGATCACCACAGATAACACTGCTACTCCTACTGCTCTCTCTTCGTCCGCCCACGTGTTCTCGCACACCCCGAGAGCTTCTGGTCAGCGGGGTGGTGGCACCGGGATCCTCATCTCTCCCAAGTGATCATTCTCTCTCTCCCCTTACCCATCTATCTATCGCCTCCTTTGAATTCCATGCTGTCACAGTTACCAGCCCTTTCAAGCTTAACATCCTTATCATTTATCGCCCTCCAGGTTCCCTCGGAGAGTTCATCAATGAGCTTGATGCCTTGATAAGCTCCTTTCCTGAGGACGGCTCACCTCTCACAGTCCTGGGCGACTTTAACCTCCCCACGTCTACCTTCGACTCATTCCTCTCTGCCTCCTTCTTTCCACTCCTCTCCTCTTTTGACCTCACCCTCTCACCTTCCCCCCCTACTCACAAGGCAGGCAATACGCTCGACCTCATCTTTACTAGATGCTGTTCTTCCACTAACCTCATTGCAACTCCCCTCCAAGTCTCCGACCACTACCTTGTATCCTTTTCCCTCTCGCTCTCATCCAACACTTCCCACACTGCCCCTATGGTATCGCGCCGTCCCAACCTTCGCTCTCTCTCCCCCGCTACTCTCTCCTCTTCCATCCTATCATCTCTTCCCTCTGCTCATACCTTCTCCAACCTTTCTCCTGAGTCTGCCTCCTCAACCCTCCTCTCTTCCCTTTCTGCATCCTTTGACTCTCTATGTCCCCTATCCTCCAGGCCGGCTCGGTCCTCCCCTCCCGCTCCGTGGCTCGATGACTCATTGCGAGCTCACAGAACAGAGCTCCGGGCAGCCGAGCGGAAATGGAGGAAAACTCGCCTCCCTGCGGACCTGGCATCCTTTCACTCCCTCCTCTCTACATTTTCCTCCTCTGTCTCTGCTGCTAAAGCCACTTTCTACCACTCTAAATTCCAAGCATCTGCCTCTAACCCTAGGAAGCTCTTTGCCACCTTCTCCTCCCTCCTGAATCCTCCTCCCCCTCCCCCCCTCCTCCCTCTCTGCAGATGACTTCGTCAACCATTTTGAAAAGAAGGTCGACGACATCCGATCCTCGTTTGCTAAGTCAAACGACACCGCTGGTTCTGCTCACACTGCCCTACCCTGTGCTCTGACCTCTTTCTCCCTCTCTCTCCAGATGAAATCTCGCTTCTTGTGACGGCCGGCCGCCCAACAACCTGCCCGCTTGACCCTATCCCCTCCTCTCTTCTCCAGACCATTTCCGGGGACCTTCTCCCTTACCTCACCTCGCTCATCAACTCATCCCTGACCGCTGGCTACGTCCCTTCCGTCTTCAAGAGAGCGAGAGTTGCACCCCTTCTGAAAAAACCTACACTCGATCCCTCCGATGTCAACAACTACAGACCAGTATCCCTTCTTTCTTTTCTCTCCAAAACTCTTGAACGTGCCGTCCTTGGCCAGCTCTCCCACTATCTCTCTCAGAATGACCTTCTTGATCCAAATCAGTCAGGTTTCAAGACTAGTCATTCAACTGAGACTGCTCTTCTCTGTATCACGGAGGCGCTCCGCACTGCTAAAGCTAACTCTCTCTCCTCTGCTCTCATCCTTCTAGACCTATCGGCTGCCTTCGATACTGTGAACCATCAGATCCTCCTCTCCACCCTCTCCGAGTTGGGCATCTCCGGCGCGGCCCACGCTTGGATTGCGTCCTACCTGACAGGTCGCTCCTACCAGGTGGCGTGGCGAGAATCTGTCTCCTCGCCACGCGCTCTCACCACTGGTGTCCCCCAGGGCTCTGTTCTAGGCCCTCTCCTATTCTCGCTATACACCAAGTCACTTGGCTCTGTCATAACCTCACATGGTCTCTCCTATCATTGCTATGCAGACGACACACAATTAATCTTCTCCTTTCCCCCTTCTGATGACCAGGTGGCGAATCGCATCTCTGCATGTCTGGCAGACATATCAGTGTGGATGACGGATCACCACCTCAAGCTGAACCTCGGCAAGACGGAGCTGCTCTTCCTCCCGGGGAAGGACTGCCCGTTCCATGATCTCGCCATCACGGTTGACAACTCCATTGTGTCCTCCTCCCAGAGCGCTAAGAACCTTGGCGTGATCCTGGACAACACCCTGTCGTTCTCAACCAACATCATGGCGGTGGCCCGTTCCTGTAGGTTCATGCTCTACAACATCCGCAGAGTACGACCCTGCCTCACACAGGAAGCGGCGCAGGTCCTAATCCAGGCACTTGTCATCTCCCGTCTGGATTACTGCAACTCGCTGTTGGCTGGGCTCCCTGCCTGTGCCATTAAACCCCTACAACTCATCCAGAACGCCGCAGCCCGTCTGGTGTTCAACCTTCCCAAGTTCTCTCACGTCACCCCGCTCCTCCGCTCTCTCCACTGGCTTCCAGTTGAAGCTCGCATCCGCTACAAGACCATGGTGCTTGCCTACGGAGCTGTGAGGGGAACGGCACCGCAGTACCTCCAGGCTCTGATCAGGCCCTACACCCAAGCAAGGGCACTGCGTTCATCCACCTCTGGCCTGCTCGCCTCCCTACCATTGAGGAAGTACAGTTCCCGCTCAGCCCAGTCAAAACTGTTCGCTGCTCTGGCCCCCAATGGTGGAACAAACTCCCTCACGACGCCAGGACAGCGGAGTCAATCACCACCTTCCGGAGACACCTGAAACCCCACCTCTTCAAGGAATACCTAGGATAAGATAAGTAATCCTTCTCACCACCACCCTCCCCCCCTTAATGATTTAGATGCACTATTGTAAAGTGGCTGTTCCACTGGATGTCAGAAGGTGAATTCACCAATTTGTAAGTCGCTCTGGATAAGAGCGTCTGCTAAATGACTTAAATGTAATGTAAATGTAAACGTGTAATTCTAAAACCCATCCTTTCACTTGCAAACTTAATGATAATTGTATAAACCTGTCAATCAACTGCCTTTGCCTTTTCTGGTCTTGCCTGATTTTGCTGTACACGCCTATAGCCAACTCAGTAGCGATACAACTTTGTGTTCGTGTAACCATGGTAACAGCATGAGGCTGGAGGGATGGCCTACCTGGTTGAAGCGCTCCAGCCTCTCCTTGACCTCAGCCAGTTCGGGGTTAGGGCTGCGAACTTTGACCTCTGGGTTCTGCTTCTGGGCCTGGAGACCGTTCCCCACCACTCTGCCTGTATAACTAGAGAGAGATAGAGAATGATGGATGGGGAGAGAAAGAGGGGTTGAATTGATCATTGAGTTGTTGAACGTAGGCAATAAAAACAGCGACATTGCATCACATCACAATCTGTATTATATGTCAAACAACCAACACTCATTCAATATGTATCAAAACCCTTATTTAATATGTATCAAAACCCTCATTCAATATGCATCAAAACCCTCATACAATATGCATCAAAACCCTCATTCAATATGTATCAAACCCTCCTTCAATATGCATCAAAACCCAAACATTCAATATGCATCAAAACCCTCCTTCAATATGTATCAAAACCCTTATTTAATATGTATCAAAACCCTCATTCAATATGTATCAAAACCCAAACATTCAATATGCATCAAAACCCTCCTCCAATATGTATCAAAACCCTTATTTAATATGTATCAAAACCCTCATTCAATATGTATCAAAACCCTCATTCAATATGTATCAAAACTCTCATTCAATATGTATCAAAACCCTTATTTAATATGTATCAAAACCCTCATTCAATATGCATCAAAACCCTCATTCATTATGCATCAAAACCGTCCTTCAATATGCATCAAAACCCCCCTTCAATATGCATCAAAACGCTCCTTCAGCATGCATCAAAACCCTCCTTCAATATGTATCAAAACCCAAACATTCAATATGTATCAAAACCCAAACATTCAATATGTATCAAAACCCAAACATTCAATATGCATCAAAACCCTCCTTCAATATGTATCAAAACCCAAACATTCAATATGTATCAAAACCCAAACATTCAATATGCATCAAAACCCTCCTTCAATATGTATCAAAACCCAAACATTCAATATGTATCAAAACCCAAACATTCAATATGCATCAAAACCCTCCTTCAATATGCATCAAAACCCTCCTTCAATATGTATCAAAACCCTCATTCAATGTGTATCAAAACCCTCCTTCAATATGCATCAAAACCCTGCTACAATATGCATCAAAACCCTCCTTCAATATGCATCAAAACCCTCCTTCAATATGTATCAAAACCCTCATTCAATATGCATCAAAACCCTCATTCAATATGTATCAAAACCCTCCTTCAATATGTATCAAAACCCTCATTCAATATGCATCAAAACCGTCCTTCAATATGCATCAAAACCCTCCTTCAATATGTATCAAAACCCTCCTTCAATATGCATCAAAACCCTCATTCAATATGTATCAAAACCCTCCTTCAATATGTATCAAAACCCTCATTCAATATGCATCAAAACCCTCCTTCAATATGTATCAAAACCCAAACATTCAATATGCATCAAAACCCTCCTTCAATATGCATCAAAACCCTCCTTCAATATGCATCAAAACCCTCCTTCAGCATGCATCAAAACCCTCATTCAATGTGTATCAAAACCCTCATTCAATGTGTATCAAAACCCTCATTCAATGTGTATCAAAACCCTCATTCAATGTGTATCAAAACACAAACATACAAGATGTATCAAAACATTCAAAGTGTATAATGCAGTAGTGAAAATGATAACATGCCAGCTAAAATGTTGATGACATTCTTCAAGTCTACCCTATATCTGTTTCAAATTCAAAGTAGAACAAAGCACTTTGTATCCACTCAGAGAGATGATGACAGTTAGTCCAGCACGTTCTCAGCAGCACAACATTTTCTCAAAGACACGATCATTCTACATTGTATAATAATAGTGAAGACATCAACACTGTGAAAAAACACATATAGAATCATGAAGTAAGCAAAAAAGTGTTTAGCTAATGAAAATATACGTATTTTATATTTGAGATTCTTCAAAGTATCCACCCTTTGCCTTGATGACAGCTTTGCACACTCTTGGCATTCTCTCAACCAGATTCACCTGGAATGCTTTTCCAACAGTCTTGAAGGAGTTTCCATATTTGCTGAGCACTTGTTGGCTGATTGTGAAAAAACCGAAACAGTCCTATCTGGTGCATAGACACAAAGACAGAAGTGAGGAAACAACCACCAACAAAACCCAACACAAAACAGGCTACCTAAATATGGTTCCCAATCAGAGACAATGACTAACACCTGCCTCTAATTGAGAACCATATCAGGCCAAACATAGAAATAGACAAACTAGACATACAACATAGAATGCCCACTCAGCTCACAACCTGACCAACACTAAAACAAAACAAAAAACACAAAAGAACTATGGTCAGAATGTGACACCTATTTGCCATATCTTAAACTTAAGCCTACTAAAACGGGTGTGCTCTCGGGCCTGGAGAAAAGCAAAAGTTATTCCCCTACCGAAGAATAGTAAAGTCCCCTTAACTGGCTCAAATAGCCGACCAATCAGCCTGTTATCAACGCTTAGTAAACTTTTGGAAAAAATTGTGTTTGACCAGATACAATGCTATTTTACAGTAAACAAACAGATTTTCAGCACGCTTATAGGAAAGAACATTCAACAAGCACAGCACTTACACAAATGACTGGTGATTGGCTGAGAGAAATTGATGATAAAAAGATTGTGGTAGATGTTTTGTTAGACTTCAGTGCGGCTTTTGACATTATAGATCATAGTCTGTTGCTGGATAAAACACATGTTTTATGGCTTTACACCCCCTGCTATATTGTGGACAAAGAGTTACCTGTATAACAGAACACAAAGGGAGTTCTTTAATGGAAGCCTCTACATCAAAATCCAGGTAGAATCAGGAATTCCCCAGGACAGCTGTCTAGGCCCCATACTTTTTTCAATCTTTACTAACAACATGTCATTGGCTTTGAGTAAAGTCAGTGTGTCCATGTATATGGATGTCCCAACACTATACATGTCAGCTACCACAGCAACTGACATGACAGAAACACTTACTAACAAAGAGCTCCATTTAGTTTCAGAATGGGCAAGTCCTAAATATTTCAAAAATGAAAAGTATTGTATTTGGGACAAATCATTCACTAAAATCTAAACCTCAACTAAATCTTGTAATGAATAATGTTTAAGTTGAAGAAACTCAACTGCTTGGAGTAACCCTGGATTGTAACCTGACATGGTCAAAACATATTGATACAACAGTAGCTAGGATGGGGAGAAGTCTGTCTATAATAACACTGCTGCCTTCTTAACAGTACTATCAAACAAGGCAGGTGCTACAGGCCCTAGTTTTGTCGCACCTTGACTACTGTTCAGTTGTGTGGTCAGGTGCCACAAAGAGGGACTTAGGAAAATTGCAATTGGCTCAGAACAGGGAAGCACGGCTGGCCCTTGGATGTAAACAGAGAGCTAACATTATTGATATGCATGTCATTCTCTCTTCTGCCTTAGCAGCAGCTAATGGGGATCCATAATAAATACAAATACAAAATACCTAAGATGTGTTCCAACGTAAAAGCCGATAAGCAAGGTGAACTGAAGTATCACTGGCTGATCTAAGTAGTGATGCGTTGATAAGGTGTATATGTATCTCTCTTCATCTGGCTGGAACAGCACTTCACAGAGTTGCAATAGAAGTCTTAAACCTCCCCTAGCTTCACCTCTCTCCTCTCGCTCTCTCTCATCACTTCTTCTCTCTCTCCCTCTCTCTCCTCACTTCTCTCTCTCCCTCTCTCTCCTCAGAGCGGCTGGCATTGCTAATGCTCTCTCTTTCTCTCCTTATCCCCTCTCTCACCATCTCTGTCTTGACAACAAACAAAGGCCCCTAATTGCACCTGCAGGTCTTGAAGCCTGTCTTGTCAAGGGGAAACAATCAATACCTATTGGACTCATACCCACCTCCCCCGACATCAGTGATTCATTGAAAAGTCAAATGGCTTCCTTTTCTTGTGTTGAAAGGTAAGAGCGTCCTGCTGTGCTTTGACATGACTAGGGGAGCGGATTGGCTTAACTGGGGGTTGGGTTAATGGCTTGGCTGGGGGTGGGGTTATTGGCTTGGCTGGGGGTTGGGTTATTGGGATATTGGCTTGGCTGGGGGTTGGGTTATTGGCTTGGCTGGGGCTTGGGTTAATGGCTTGGCTGGGGGTTGGGTTAATTTGCTGGCTAGGGGTGGGGTTATTTGCTTGGCTGGGGGTTGGGTTATTGGCTTGGCTGGGGGTTGGGTTATTGGCTTGGCTGGGGGTTGGGTTAATGGCTTGGCTGAGGGTGGATGTATTCACGTGGTAGTCATCAGATAGAAGCTAATTAACCAAGAATATTAAAGAGTGTAAATTTGGGCATTAATGAGGGTATGGGGGAGGTTCTGTGTGTGTGTGCGTGTGTGTGTGTGTGTGTGTGTGTGTGTGTGTGTGTGTGTGTGTGTGTGTGTGTGTGTGTGTGTGTGTGTGTGTGTGTGTGTGTGTGTGTGTGTGCTCTCACTCAGTCACTGCTGCTCTGTGTGAATCCGGACACTCTGACTCACTCCTCTAAGTACTGAGTCACTCCAAAGAGAAAGTCCCCCGCAATAACTGCTCAGAGATTAGCAATGCCTGCTCCTGACCTACAGTTCCCTCCCTGACACCATACATTAATCTGACCCTGGAACAGGGATTAGCAGTGAACTTCACCTCCAGTGTCTTACTCACCAGAACTTCAAACGCGAGGTCTGTCGGGAGCTGTTGCATAGAGGATTGTCAATACTGATGAGCTCAACTGAATTCTACACATAGACGAGATAAAGCACAGTCTCTTTGGTATAAACCTGTAGAGATCCTATAAAATTGCATGTTCTGTAATTCTAGGGCTTGAAACTGCATATGGAAAAGGTGGTGCAGTGTGTTAGTGAGCGGATCTGAGAGATTGCAATACGCTATGAAAGTTACCAGGAAGTGCCTACCTTTCACCCTTGTCGTTTTTGAACTTTTGTAGGCTTTGGATGAGTCTTCGATGAGCAAAAACATTGGGCAAAAACGTAATAAAAGGCATCTGGCAGTAAATTCATCCACAAATATATATTAAATGACAGTGTTTCCACATATTTGATGATATAATTGTCAAGCCCATTCAAAAGATTAGGGAACATGAGCCGGAAGTAAAGAGGAAGGTGCGGTTTTTGACCATATATCACAATATTACTTTCGACAAAATCGCAATATTATTTTTGTGCTAGTTGACTGTACCTGTATTTTTCCTCCATCTTATTTTTTAAATAGGGAGCTAATTTGTTTTCAGCACTTTTATTTTATTTCCATGACTGATCAAAACACGTTTGTCATGGCTCTTTCTTGTCCCTCTGCAGCAGACATACAGTGGCTTGCGAAAGTATTCACCCCCCTTGGCATTTTTTATTTTGTTGCCTCACAACCTGAAATTAAAATGCATTTTGGGGGGGTTTGTATCATTTGATTTACACAACATGCCTATCACTTTGAAGATGCAAAATATATTTTTATTGTGAAACAAACAAGAAATAAGACCAAAAACTGAACACTTAAGAGTGCATAACTATTCACCCCCAAGTCAGTACTTTGTAGAGACACCTTTTGCAGCAATTAGAGCTGCAAGTCTCTTGGAGTATGTCTCTATAAGCTTGGCACATCTAGCCACTGGGATTTCTGCCCATTCCTCAAGGCAAAACTGCTCCAGCTCCTTCAAGTTGGATGGGTTCCGCTGCTATACAGCCATCTTTAAGTCATACCACAGATTTTCAAATGGATTGAGGTCTGGGCTTTGACTAGGCCATTCCAAGACATTTACATGTTTCCCCTTAAAAACCTCTTGAAACTCTGGGGGCGCAATTTCATTTTTGGATGAAAAACGTTCCCGTTTTAAACAAGATATTTTGTCACAAAAAGATGCTCGACTATGCATATAATTGATAGCTTTGGAAAGAAAACACTCTGAATTGTCCAGAACTGCAAAGATATTGTCTGTGGGTGCCCTAGAACGGGAGCTACAGGCAAAACCAAGATGAAACGGCAACCAGGAAATCAGCAGGATTTTTGAGGCTCCGTTTTCCATTGTCTCCTTATATGGCTGTGAATGCGAGAGGAATGAGCCTGCCCTTTCTGTCGTTTCCCCAAGGTGTCTGCAGCATTGTGACGTATTTGTAGGCATATCATTGGAAGATTGACCATAAGAGACTACATTTTCCAGGTGTCCGCCCGGTGTCCTCCGTCGAAATTGGTGCGTCATTTTCAGCTGCTGGTATTTTTCCATGCGATTCTGAGGGGAAAGCAGGCTTCCACGAACTGCATTTCAATGAAGAGATATGTGAAAAAACACCTTGAGGATTGATTCTAAACAACATTTGCCATGTTTCGGTCGATATTATGGAGTTAATTCGGAAAAAGTTTGACATTTTGGTGACTGAATTTTCGGTTAGTTTCGGTAGCCAAATGTGATGTACAAAACGGAGCGATTTCTCCTACACAAAGATTCTTTCAGGAAAAACTGAACATTTGCTATGTAACTGAGAGTCTCCTCATTGAAAACATCCGAAGCCCTTCAAAGGTAAATGATTTTATTTATTTGGTTATCTGGTTTTTGTGAAAATGTTGCGTGCTAAATGCTACGCAAAATGCTAAGCTAGCTTGCAATACTCTTACACAAATGATTGATTTGCTATGGTTCAAAAGCATATTTATTTTGAAAATCTGAGATGACAGTGTTGTTAAGAAAAGGCTAAGCTTGAGAGCAGGCGCATTATTTTCATTTTATTTGCAATTTTCAGAAATCGTTAACGTTGCGTTATGCTAATGAGCCTGAGGCTTTATTCACGATCCCGGATCCGGGATGGGGAGTATCAAGATTAAACCACTTGAGTGTTGCTTTAGCAGTATGCTTAGGGTCATTGTCATGCCGGAAGGTGAACATCCGTCCCAGGCTCAAATTTCTGCAAGACTGAAACAGGTTTCCCTCAAGAATTTCCCTGTATTTAGCGCCATCCATCAATCCTTCAATTCTGACCAGTAATCCAGTCCCTGCGGATGAAAAATATCCCCACAGCATGATAGGGTTCTCGGGGTGATGAGACATAGTGTTTTCCTTGATGGCCAAAAAGCTCAATTTTAGTCTCATCTGACCAGAGTACCTTCTTCCATATGTTTCGGGAGTCTCCCACATGCCTTTTGGCGAACACTAAACGTCTTTGCTTATTTTTTTCTTTAAGCAATGGCTTTTTTCTGGCCACTCTTCCATAAAGCCCAGCTCTGTGGAGTGTACGGCTTAAAGTGGTCCAAATGAACAGATACTCCAATCTCAGCTGTGGAGCTTTGCAGCTCCTTCAGGGTTATCTTTGGTCTCTTTGTTGCCTCTCTGATTAATCCCCTCCTTGCCTGATTAATCCCCTCCTTCTGTGAGTTTTGGTGGGCAGCCCTCTCTTGGCAGGTTTGTTGTGGTGCCATATTCTTTCCATTTTTTAATAAAGGATTTAATGGTGCTCCATGGGATGTTCAAAGTCTCTGATATTTTTTTATAACCCATCCCTGATTTGTACTTCTCCACAACTTTGTCCCTGACCTGTTAGGAGAGCACCTTGGTCTTCATGGTGCTGCTTGCTTGGTGGTGCCCCTTGCTTAGTGGTGTTGCAGACTGAGGACTTTCAGAACAGGTGCATATATACTGAGATCATGTGACAGATCATGTGACACTTAGATCGCACACAGGTGGACTTTTTAAAACTAATTATGTGACTTCTGAAGATAATTGGTTGCACTAGGTCATACAGTGGGGAGAACAAGTATTTGATACACTGATTTTGCAGGTTTTCCTACATACAAAGCATGTAGAGGTCTGTAATTATTATCATAGGTACACTTCAACTGTGAGAGATGGAATCTAAAACAAAAATCCAGAAAATCACATTGTATGATTTTTAAGTAATTAATTAGCAATTTATTGCATGACATAAGTATTTGATCACCTACCAACCAGTAAGAATTCCGGCTCTCACAGACCTGTTCGTTTTTCTTTAAGAAGCCCTCCTGTTCTCCACTCGTTACCTGTATTAACTGCACTTATTTGAACTCGTTACCTGTATGAAAGACACCTGTCCACACACTCAATCAAACAGACTCCAACCTCTCCACAATGGCCAAGACCAGAGAGCTGTGTAAGGACATCAGAGATGAAATTGTACGTTGTTTTTTTTTCATTTCACTATTTTGTGTATGTCCATTACATTACATAAAAATAAATATACATTTAAATTACAGGTTGTAATGCAAGAAAATAGGAAAAAATGGCAAGGGGGGTGAATACTTTTGCAAGGCCCTGTAATGGAGAGAAATATGTTTGGAATGTATCATGAGATCCATGGCAATTTCCAGCCTTAATATAGAACACTAAAGTACCATTTAGAATACTGTTTAAGATATGATAAAGGACTATGTTACCTCGTCTGATCTTATACAGTATTCTACATGGCCAGTCAATCAGATTCATCTCAGCATCTGACAGCTTCAGTTTATATAACTGAGTATTGAAACACCAGTGAAGAGAAGGAAATAGCTCTGTAATTCAGTTCATAACAGCAGCAATGCCAATGCCTCTGTGTTTAAGAGCATGAATGGGCAATTAGGTTGGAGGATCAGTGTGTTTGTGTGTGTGCACAACTTGTGTGCGTGTTTGTGAGGTCAGACAGTTCAGGCCATTAGCTCCCCCTCCACACATATACACATACGTGCACATACACACCTATACAGAAGAACCCCCCCCCCCCACTCACACACTTAACTAATGATGGTGCTACTGGAAAGCCTGTAAGCCAACAGGGAAACCCAGTGGCCATGGCTGGAGGGAAAAGTGAAATGTGGCTTTGATGAACCTGGCAGACACACACACACACACATACACACACACACACACACATACATCAGGGTTTCGGGCAACGTGATCGGGAAGATTTTAATTTACATTAGAGAAATTTACCAGACCCATATGCATTGGGTGCCCCATTAGGGCGTCCACCCACAGTGCTCACAATGACAGAAATCACACTTAGATGAGGATAATGCATCTTAACAGAACATGCAACTCCTGTAATGAAGCAGACAATAAAACGTCATTTTGGCAGGAAAACGGCATTTAAAACAGCACACCTGATGCGAGCAGTTCCTTATGTGACAGATGAAAACCTCCATTTGAAAGTTAGAAAGAGGGGGAATCTAAAGATGCAACAACTAGGATGGGTTGCTAATATGACTAGGATAGTGACTTTGGCTTCTGGACGAATAGAACAGGAGAAAAATGCTGGTTTCAATGTCATATGAGGACGTCTTTAGAAAATAATCGCCTCCGCGTTTCTATGGTCGGATTTTGCCTAGGCTACTTTGAAGCCAGGTAAGACATGACTCATAATATGAAGTAAAATGTTCAGGTTACAAACAATTAAGTGTATGTTTTCAAAATGCATACTACCTCCAACTCACTTTGTAAAGTGGTGTGTGAAGCGCCGAAGGCTGCCTACCGTTGCTTATGCACTTGAACGGCAAGTTAGAATAATTTAGCGCAATGATTTGACCTTTAAAAGCAGATGTTTCCGTCAGCAACGAGCAATCTGTTTGAGGAGCTGTAGCAGCAGCCATCTGACAAGTGATACTCTGCTCAAAATAGGCTATGTACGCTGTGCATGTGTGATAAATAAGATACATGATGACTTACGAAAATACACCTGCCCCAATTCAACTCCACTACATTTAGGAAATTAACCTATAGACCGATTAGGATGACAGTCAAATGTATTTACATCCACTGATGTTTCCATCAATGAATAAAAAGCATTTGTTTCTTCTTCCGGTCATTCAGGTTTTGAAATGGAGGGTTCCTTTAGTGTTGTTGCCACTTCTACTCTTACTGTCACCTTGGCAGCGAGTGTGGAGGGTTGTTGAAAGCAAGTGTCCCCTTTAAACAGACACAGACACAAGCACAGACACATACACAAATGCATAGACACACACACACTTTCCATTCTCCTTTAGCTCTCAACGTAGCACTAAACTCTGGTCACTATGATTTATGACTATTAGAGTTTTATTTCAGCCCAGAGGAATACATGTGTTTCCAAGTCCTGACAGAGAGAGAGACTGAGAAGGGGCATAGTTCTTGGTTTATGAGCAGGTCTTGGACATGTTAAAATACTCTGGTCTGAAATGAAGTCTTTGTTCAGGAAAGGCCAAGCTGTTCTCTCACACTGACAGCTGAACAACATTCACAGGAAGTTCCAGTAACATTAACCCCTAAGATCGATGTCAGCACCCCCACAAAAGTCGAATGAGCACAATACAAAAATCCCCATAAAAATCAATCAGTTTAAGCTAGAGATAGCTGTTTTTTTGCATTGGCTGCGTCGCAATCCACCACATCTGCCTGTGTTGCACTTCCGCATCTGCAGTGAAAGGTGACAGAGCTAGAGCAGTGTTTGTCAGACCACGAGGCATCCTAAAATTCGGTCTTCTTACAAAATCGGCTATAGCATCCAAACAATTTGGTCTACACACTAATGTGACCCCTCTGTGGAAAGGTGACTCTCACGAACACAAACATGTCAGTTGTTTTGCTGTAGGATATAAGACTCACAAGACTCATCTGAAGATTCCACCATTCCCGGTTGAAAAAAATGTATGGAGGTGTACAGTACCCGTCAAAAGTTTGGACACACCTACTCATTCAAGGGTTTTTCATAATGTTTTACTATTTCCTACATTGTAGAATAATAGTGAAGGCATCAAAACTATGAAATGACACATGGAATCATGTAGTAACCAAAAAAGTGTTAATAAACGAATCAAAATATTATAATTTTTTTTTATATTTCATTTTTCAGATTCTTCAAAGTAGCCACCCTTTGCCTTGATGAGTTTTGCACACTCTTGGCATTCTCTCAACCAGCTTTACCCGGAATGTTTTTCCAACAGTCTTGAAAGAGTTCTCACCTATGCTGAGCACTTGTTGGCTGCTTTTCCTAAACCATCTCAATTGGGTTGAGGTTGGGTATGCCAGGTCATCTGATGCAGCACCATCACTGTCATTCTTGGTCAAATAGCAATTACAAAGTCTGGAGGTGTGTTTTGGGTCATTGTCCTGTTGAAAACAGATGATGGTCCCACTAAGCGCAAACCAGATGGGATGGCGTATCCCTGCATAATACTGTGGTATAATACTGTGGTAAGTGTGCCTTGAATTCTAAATAAATCACAGACAGTGTCACCAGCAAAGCACCCTCACACCATCACACATCCTCATCCATGTGTTATTTCGTAGTTTTGATGTCGTCACTATTATTCTACAATAGTAAATTTGAAAAGTTGTTTTAAAAATAGTAAAACAAATAGTAAAATAGTAAAAATAGTAAAATATAAAGAAAAACCCTGGAATGAGTAGATGTGTCCAAACTTTTGACTGGTACTGTATATGGAGACAGTTTAGTGCTAAAAGTAAGGGATTAAATACATGTATAAAAAAAACATAACAAATGTTTCCTTATCTCTTTTATATCTCACAGATATTTCAGAACAAACTTCCTTTAGAATTTTTTTGGGGGGACTATCTGTTGGGCTAATAGCAGTAAGGCCAAAAATATAATTTTTATACGTACTTCAAGGGGTCTTCAAATTCAAAATCGAATAGCTAAATGATGCTTGGTATGGCCTTAAAACAATTCCATATAGCTTAGTAGAATACCCCCAGCAAGGCCAAACAGAATGTTTCATCCCCTGATTTAGACTGGGGTTAAACACATGAAGTTAGGTACTAATGCTGAAGAGACACTCACATATGTATTAAACAGAGATTCTCCAACAGGCCTGCACTATGAGACAGTAAACACACACACACGTTGTTGACACCACACACACTCAAAAGCAATCAGACACCCCCCCCCACACACACACACACTCAGATGCACTCAGTCAAATATAAAAACATATGCACATCCCACACACAAATACACACACTTAAAATGTAATCACAGCTTCGAATATGAGTATTTCAAATACCACACTGTTCTAGTCTGTGTTCACTGAGATTTAATAGCATTTATTTGAGGAGAGAAAGGAAAGGGAGGGGGGAGAGAGAGAGAGAGAGAGAGCAATGGGGGAGGGGGGAAGAGAGGAGAGGGAGAAGAGAGAGAGAGGGGATGGAGAGGGGAGGGGTGAAGAGAGGAGAGGGAGAAGAGGAAGGAGAGAGAGAGACAGGAAGTAGGAGAGAGTAGGAGAACCTGAACAAGGTGCTGCTCTCTCTCTCTCCCTCTCTCTCGTGTTAGGTTAGGGTCAAAAAGGCCTAAAGCATACCGAAGAAGGGCTGGGATGGACCCACAGCATCCTAGCACTTCATCCTAACATGGGTCAAATCTTTGGCTGAACCCAGAGGTTCATTAAGCACTATACCAAAGCCTGGGTTGTGGCTGGACTGGGGTTGGGTTCAAAGAATCTCACACCACATCCCCTACTAGGGTTTGGCCTGCTATACAGTACAGATTATGTGATAGAAGCAACAACAGCAGAAGGCCAATTGACAACAATGCGCAAGCAAAGACAAATTCCACTCAATGACTCTAGCTCGCCAGCTAGAAACAAACAAACACTTGAGATAAAATGGGGAATTAACATTTTGAAGAGGTCCGGCATGCTGTGGGCACTGGCGCCGATCTCCGCTAGACCGCGGTCTATTGGCCCGAGAGTTCAGCTAGACCATGGTCTATTGGCCGAGAGTGGGCTGAGTTCAGCTTTCATCTGTTTCCATCGGCCAATCAGATACGCTCCAGTCAGCCAACAGCTAGCATGACCACCACATCCATCATTATATGAACAGACAAACAAACAAACATTTGGGCTGTTTCCACGGCACCACATAACTTAATGCTCCAATAGTGATCTCCGTTAGCAATCTACAGTGAGCTCCAAAAGAAAAGTATGGGGACAGTCACATATTTGTTGTTTTGGCTCTGTACACCAGCACTTTGGATTTGATATGATACAATGACTATGAGGTTAAAGTGCAGACTGTCTGCTTTAATGTGAGGATATTTTAATCAATATTTGGTGAACCGTTTAGAAATTATAGGACATTTTGTACATAGTCCCCCCATTTCAGATGACCAAAAGTATCAAGACAAATTCACTTACAGTGTATGTGTATTGAAGTAGTAAAAAGTTAAGTATTTGGTCCCATATTCATATACATCTAGATTGTGACTTCAAAATTTGTTGGATGCATTTCCTGTTTGTTTTGGTTGTGATTAAGTAAGTACAGACGCTGGGAGAAGAGAAATAAGGGAGTGAATATTTTATGAATAAACCGGAGCAGACGTGACAGATTCAGATAATTTGTGCCAAATAGAAATTATTGGTAAATCATGTATTGTGTCATTTTGGAGTCACTTTTATTGTAAATAAGAGTATAACATGTTTCTGAACACTTCAACATTAATGTGGATGCTACCATGATTACAGATAATCCTGAATGATTAGTGAATAATGATGAGTGATAAAGTTACAGACGCACAAATACTGTATCATACCCCCAAGACATTCTAACCTCTCATAATTACAGTGCCTTCGGAATGTATTGACACCCCTTGACTCATTCCACGTTTTGTTGTGTTACAGCCTGAATCCAAAATTGATTACATGTTTTTTTTAACACACTCATCTGCACACAATACCCCATAATGACAAAGTGAAAACATGTTAACATTTTTTCGTCAATTTTATTGAAAATGAATTTCAGAAATAGCTAATTTACATAAGTATTCACACCCCTGAGTCAATACTTTGTAGAAGTACCTTTGGCAGCGATTACAGCTGTGAGTCTTACAGCTCTGGGTAAATCTCTAAGAGTTTTCCACACCTGGATTGTGCAACATTTGCCCAATATTCTTTAAAAGATTCTTCAAGCTCTATCAAATTGGTTGTTGATCATTGCTAGATGGACATTTTTGATATTGCCATAGATATTCAAATAGATTTTAGTCAAAACTGTAACTCGGCCACTCAGGAAAATGTAAAAATCTTCTTGGTAAGCAACTCCAGTGTAGATTTGGCCTTGTGTTTTAGGTTGTTGTCCTGCTAAAAGGTGAATTCATCTCCCAGTGTCTGGTGGAAAGTAGACTGAACCAGGTTTTCCTCTAGGATTTTGCCAGTGCTTAGCTCCATTCTGTTTCTTTTTCATCCTGAAAAAATCCCCAGTCCATAACGATTATACGCATACCCATAACAGGATGCAGCCACCACTATGCTTGAAAAAATGGAGAGTGGGATTCAGTAATTGTCACACCTGTCACCAGCATTACGCACATCAGCGCTTCATTGGACTCACCTGGACTCCTTTACTTTGTTGATTGCCTCCTCTATATCTGTCTTCTCATCAGTTTGTTCTTATCAGGAATCAAGGTAAGAGCCAAGAGCAGAAGTAACAATATTTATGGTAACCACAGGGGCAGGCAAACGACAGGTCAATGGTCGATAATCCAGAGCAGAGGCCAAGGTACAGGACGGCAGAAAGGCTCAGGGTCAGGTCAGGCAGAAGTCGGTAATCCAGAGGTGGAGCAAAGGTACAGGACGGCAGGAAGGCTCAGGGTCAGAGACAGGCAGTGGTCAGGCGGGTGGGTACAGGGTCAGGACAGGCAGTGATCAGGCAAAGGTCAAAAACCAGGAGGACGAGAAAAATAGAGACGAGGGAAAAACAGGAGCTGAGACAAAACGCTGCTAGGCTTGAACACACAAGACGAACTGGCAACAGAGAGAAAACATACAAATATAAATAGACAGGGGATAATGAGGAACATGGGTGACACCTGGAGGGGGTGGAGACAAGCACAAAGACAGGTGAAACAGATCAGGGCGTGACTCCCATGGGAATGGAGAGGGGTTGAGTGGGGATGCCCAGCTCAGATGCCAGGGTAACATCCATGAGACTCACATCAGCCCCGAGTCGATGAGTACCTGGAGAGACTTGGACTGGTCGCCCCACAGCAGGGTGGCATGGAGGGGGGGGGCAAGTAAGGGGAGAAGAACAATTTAATTCTTTAAGACCCACCAGAGTACTCACTCCAACGAATGAGCTGGGTCTCTGGAAGGGACAGGTAGACACATAATGACCGACAGTACTGCAATACAGACAACTCTGGGTGTTCAGTCTGCATACACGTTCGGCTGGAGGCGGCCTAGCCCTGCCGAGCTGCATTGGCTCGGGAAGAGGTGGCTCTGGGAGAAGCAACTCGGCTGTCTTCGGAGGCTCTTGGAGGAACTCGGGTAAGCTTGGATCCGCACTGGGATTTCTGGAGTTCATCAGATGCAAGGTGGCATCTTTGAGTGAGTGATTGGGACCGCAATCAGACCTCTTCTCCCTCCAACGTTCCCGTAACCGTCCATCGATCTGGAAAGTTAAGGCGATGAGTGAGTCGAGATCTGTTGGTAGTTCCCAGGCTGCAAGCTCGTCCTTTACCCCTGCCGATAATCCATTCAGGAACGTGTCGAACAGCGCTTCCGGGTTCCAGGTACCCTCCGCTGCCAGCGTGAGGAACTCCACCGCATAGTCTGCCACACTGAGGGAGCCCTGCCAAAGCTGAAGTAACTTCTGGGTTCATAGTCTGCCACACTGAGGGAACCCTGCCGAAGCTGGAGTAACTCCTGGGTTCATAGTCTGTCACACTGAGGGCGTCCTGCCGAAGCTGGAGTAACTTCTGGGTTCATAGTCTACCACACTGAGGGCGTCCTGCCGGAGCTGGAGTAACTTCTGGGTTCATAGTCTACCACACTGAGGGCGTCCTGCCGGAGCTGGAGTAACTTCTGGGTTCATAGTCTACCACACTGAGGGCGTCCTGCCGGAGCTGGAGTAAATTCTGTGTTCATAGTCTGCCACACTGAGGGTGTCCTGCTGAAGCTGGAGTAACTTCCGGGCAGCCTCTCTCCCGGACACCGGAGCCTCAAAACCTTTCTCACCTCCACCACGAATACCTCCAGACTGAGGCTGATGGCGGATTGTTGCTCCCACACCATCGTGGCCCTCCTGGACATCAGCGTAATAATGTACTCTATCTTCCAAGAGGAACAAAGAAGACTGCAGCTCAAAAATGAGGGAGCACTGGGAGAGAATGGCCCAGCAGGTTCTGGAATCTCCACCGCAGCGCTCCGGGGGAGGTAAGCGGGGTTCCTGGGAACCGGGGTGACGGCGCTGCTACCAGCCGGGTTACTGAGGACCTGGGAGGTTACCGTCGTGGCAGGCTGCCTAGTAGGTAACCCACAGAATTTCTCCCGCAAAGCGTCCAATGCTAGGTCATGACGTTCAGCCACATCCTGGAACCCTTCCATCAGACCACGAAGCATCTCCTTGATGGCGTTGTGGAGCTGGTCCAAGTCTGCTGGGTCAGTCATGGCCAGTTCGTACTATCAGGAATCAAGGTAAGACCCAAGTGCAGACTGCGTGAAGTAACAATATTTATTGTGACAACAGGGGCAGGCAAACGACAGGTCATTGATCGATAATCCAGACCAGAGGCCAAGGTACAGGACGGCAGGTAGGCTCAGGGTCAGGTCATGCAGTGGTCAGATGGGTGGGTACAGGGTCAGGACAGGCAAAGAGAGAAACAAGAGAGACTAGGGAAAACCAGGAGCTGAGACAAAACGCTGCTAGGCTTGAACACACAAGACGAACTGGTAACACACAGTAAACACAGGTATAAATACACAGGGGATAATGGGAAAGATGGGCAACACCTGGAGGGGGTGGAGACAAGCACAAGGACAGGTGAAACAGATCAGGGTGTGACAGTTCCCCGTGTCAGCATTAATGTTGTTTTGTTTGTCCTGTCCAGACGCTGTTCGTGTTCTGTTTCATGTCCGTTATTTATTAAATTATCACTCCCTGTACTTGCTTCTCGTCTCCTAGTGTCTGTCCTTACAGTAATGTCTTTTATTGAATTTGCCCCAAACATAACACTTTGTATTCAGGACAAAAACGTAATTGTTTTGCCACATTGTTTTTGCAGTATTACTTTCGTGCCTTGTTGCAAACTTATGCGTGTTTTGACATATTTTGATTCTGTACAGACTTCCTTCTTTTCACTCTGTCAAATAGGTTAGTATTGTGGAGTAACTACAATGTTGTTGATCCATCCTCAGTTTTCACCTATCACAACCATTAAACTCTGTAACTGTTTTAAAGTCACCATTGGCCTCATGGTGAAATTCCTGAGCGGTTTCCTTCCTCTCCGGCAACTGAGTTAGGAAGGACGTCTGTATCTTTGTAGTGACTGGGTGTATTGATACACCCTCCAAAGTGTAATGAATAACTTAATTATGCTCAAAGGGATAATCAATGTCTGCTTTTTAATGTTTACCCATCTACCACTAGATGCCCTCCCTGAACCTTGTGTTTGAATCTGTGTTTGAAATGCACTGCTCAAATAAGGGACCTTACAGTTAACTGTATGTGTGGGGTACAGAGATGAGGTAGTCATTAAAAAATCATGTTAAACACTATTATTGCACACAGAGTGAGTCCATGCAACTATTTATGTGACTTGTTAAGTAAATGTTTACTCCTGAACTTATTTAGACTTGCCATAACAAAGGGGTTGAATAGTTATTGACTCAAGACATTTCAGCTTTTCATTTTTATTAATTTGTTAAAACGTTTTTTAAACATAATTCCACTTTGACATTATGGGGTATTGTGTGTAGGCCAGTTACCAAAAACGTTCTGAATGCACTGTACAATAACACGGAGGTTGGCATTTGTGGGGGGTTTGATTTGATTTTATATTTGTGCGTCTGTAACTTTCTCACTCATCATTATTCACTAATCATTCAGGATTATCTGTTATCATGGTAGCATCCATATTAATGTAGAAGTGTTCAGAAACATATTCTCTTATTTACAATAAAAGTGACTCCAAAATGACACAATGCATTATTTACCATTAATTTCTATTAGGCACAAAATAATCTGAAATACAACCAAAACAAACTGCATCCAACAAAGTCACAAGCTTGACGTAGTCATTGCATGCTATGAATATGGGACCAAACATTTTACTACTTTAATAGTAAATTAATTTATCCCAATACTTTTGGTCCGCTAAAAT
The DNA here is from genome assembly GCF_036934945.1 of Oncorhynchus masou masou. Taxonomy (NCBI): domain Eukaryota; kingdom Metazoa; phylum Chordata; class Actinopteri; order Salmoniformes; family Salmonidae; genus Oncorhynchus; species Oncorhynchus masou. The sequence goes on along the minus strand of NC_088228.1, from coordinate 17,186,041 downwards.
GGGGAGACTTATGTACAAAAAGTGCCGTACTAAATGGTTATAAATGGTTCACCTGATATGGATGAAAATACCCACACTTTAACCTCAGTCATTGTATCATTTCAAATCCAAAGTCTAGAGTACAGAGACATAACAACAACAACTAAAATTCACAAGTGATTTTATACAATGAGTTGGATGAATTCTAAAGATAGGAGGAAAGAACTCTGCCTAGTTATTCCTCTCACCTTTAGCTTCCATTTTAGTAGTGTATAATGGCAATGACTGGGCTAGAGGGATGACAAGGGAACAGAGAGAGAGTGATGTAAATACAGAACCTAAAATGAACAGAAAATTAGTCTTTTAATGAAAAATGGCCAACGATGACGTAAGCTTACTGTAAACTAACCCCTGGTAATAGCTAACCTACCATGTAGCCTCTAGCTAGCCTAGTGTTGCTACTCACTCAACTAGACAGGGTCACCCTAGCATCACCCCATCATCCCCATTCTTTTACCTCTTAGGTGTGGCTGAGACAACTCAGACAAATTCACCGGGGTGTAATTCAAAACCAACCACATAGCCATAAACTGTCTTCTAGTTCTATTTCACTGGGACGAGGACCCATACTCCCTATGGGAAGATATACAGTACAGAACCAAGCCAGCACAGGTGCCAAGCCCCAGGTGAAACACATAGCCCACACAGAGACAAAAGCTGCAGTCCAGGGCTGGCTCCAGGCATAAGCGATTTAAGTGGTCGGTTAGGGCCCCAACATGTGTCCGGTGCCCTGACTTCCAGGACCCTCCCACCCATTGATGTTGTAAGATATTCTCATTCAGATACACTATATATACAAAGGTATGTGGACACCCCTTCAAATTAGTGGATTTGGCTATTTCAGCCATACCCATTCCTGACAGGTGTATAAAAACGAGCACACCGCCCTGCAATCTCCAAAGACAAACGTTGGCAGTAGAATGGCTTTACTGAAGAGCTCAGTGACTTTCAATGTGGTGACGTCATAGGATGCCACCTTTCCAACAAGTCAGTCCGTCAAATGTCTGCCTTGCTAAAGTTACCCTGGTCAACTATTAGTGCTGTTATTGTGAAGTGGAAACGTCTATGAGCAACCACGGCTCAGCTACAAAGTGGTAAGCTACACAAGCTCACAGAACGGGAGCACTGGGTGCTGAAGCGCCAAAAAAATTATCTGTCCTCGTTTGCAACACGCACTACCGAGTTCCAAACTGCCTCTGGAAGCAACGTCAGCACAAAAACTGTTAATCAGGAGCTTCATGAAATGGGTTTCCATGGACGAGCAGCTGCAGACAAGCCAAAGATCACCATGTGCAATGCCAAGTGTTGGCTGGAGTAGTATAAAGCTCGCCACCATTGGAGTCTGGAGCAGTGGAAACGCTTTGTATGGAGTGATGAGGGACACTTCACGGTCTGGCAGTCCAATGGACAAATCTGGGTTTGGTGGATGCCAGGAGAACGCTACCTGCCCGAATGCATAGTGCCAACTGTAAAGTTTGGTGGAGGAGGAATAACGGTCTGGGGCTGTTTTTCATGGTTCGGACTAGTTCCAGTGAAGGGAAATCTTAACGCTACAGCATACATTGACATTATAGGTGATTATGCACAGAGTTCTGACCTAAACCCATGAAACATCTTTGTGATGAATTGGAACGCCGACTGCGAGCCAGGCCTAATCGCCCAACATTAGTGCCCAACCTCACTAATGCTCTTGTGGCTGAATGGATTCAAGTCCCCGTAGCAATGTTCCAACATCTAGTGAAAAGCCTTCCATGAAGAGTGGAGGCTGTTATAGCAGAAAAGGGGCCCCAACTCCATATTAATGTCCATGATTTTGTAATGAGATTTTCGACAAGCAGGTGTCCACATACTTTTGTTAGGTAGTGTATCATATTTACATTGGCAGAAGTCATGGCAAATGTGTAGAATTGCAGGAAATTTGCTTTAAAACTGCAAAAATATTATCTCTGCCCCATGGCAAAATGAATAGAATAGCATGAAAGTTGCTTTAAAATTGCTACATTTTATCTCCGCCCAATGACCAATTTGTTTTAATTGCAGGAAATAAAACTTCAATGTTACTCTACACCATCAAGAGCCACTAAAAGTTTTTGCTGCAAGGTGGGGGGAACCCCAACAAAATCTTGCTTAGGACCCTCAAAAGGATAGAACCGGCCCTGCTGGAGTTGTTAGAAAAAAGCTGTGGGACAAAGGAATATACATACATATTATATATATATATATATATATATATATATATATACACTGCTCAAAAAAATAAAGGGAACACTTAAACAACACAATGTAACTCCAAGTCAATCACACTTCTGTGAAATCAAACTGTCCACTTAGGAAGCAACACTGATTGACAATAAATTTAACATGCTGTTGTGCAAATGGAATAGACAACAGGTGGAAATTAGAGGCATTTAGCAAGACACCCCCAATAAAGGTGTTGTTCGGCAGGTGGGGACCACAGACCACTTCACAGTTCCTATGCTTCCTGGCTGATGTTTTGGTCACTTTTGAATGCTGGTGGTGCTTTCACTCTAGTGGTAGCATGAGACGGAGTCTACAACCCACACAAGTGGCTCAGGTAATGCAGCTCATCCAGGATGGCACATCAATGCGAGCTGTGGCAAGAAGGTTTGCTGTGTCTGTCAGCGTAGTGTCCAGAGCATGCAGGCGCTACCAGGAGACAGGCCAGTACATCAGGAGACGTGGGAGGAGGCCGTAGGAGGGCAACAACCCAGCAGCAGGACTGCTACTTCCGCCACTGCCAGAGCCCTGCAAAATGACCTCCAGCAGGCCACAAATGTGAATGTGTCTGCTCAAACGGTCAGAAACAGACTCCATGAGGCTGGTATGAGGGCCCGACGTCCACAGGTGGGGGTTGTGCTTACAGCCCAACATCGTGCAGGACGTTTGGCATTTGCCAGAGAACACCAAGATTGGCAAATTCGCCACTGGCGCCCTGTGCTCTTCACAGATGAAAGCAGGTTCACACTGAGCACGTGACAGACGTGACAGAGTCTGGAGACGCCGTGGAGAATGTTCTGCTGCCTGCAACATCCTCCAACATGTCCATTTTGGCGGTGGGTCAGTCATGGTGTGGGGTGGCATTTCTTTGGGGGGCCGCACAGCCCTCCATGTGATCGCCAGAGGTAGCCTGACTGCCATTAGGTACCGAGATGAGATCCTCAGACCCCTTGTGAGACCCCTGGGTTCCTCCTAATGCAAGACATGCTAGACCTCATGTGGCTGGAGTGTGTCAGCAGTTCCTGCAAGAGGAAGGCATTGATGCTATGGACTGGCCCGCCCGTTCCCCAGACCTGAATCCAATTGAGCACATCTGGGACATCATGTCTCGCTCCATCCACCAACACGACGTTGCACCAGAGACTGTCCAGGAGTTGGCGGATGCTTTAGTCCAGGTCTGGAAGGAGATCCCTCAGGAGACCATCCGCCCCCTCATCAGGAGCATGCCCAGGCGTTGTAGGGAGGTCATACAGGCACGTGGAGGCCACACACACTACTGAGTCTCATTTTGACTTGTTTTAAGGACATTGCATCAATGTTGGATCAGCCTGTAGTGTGGTACTCCACTTTCATTTTGAGTGTGACTCCAAATCCAGACCTCCATGGGTTGATAAATTTGATTTCCATTGATAATTTTTGTGTGATTTTGTTGTCAGCACATTCAACTATGTAAAGAAAAAAGTATTTAATAAGAATATTTCATATATTATTTCATTCATTCAGATCTAGGATGTGTTATTTTAGTGTTCTCTTTATTTTTTTTGAGCAGTGTAGAAGCCAATAGGCTAGACATAGCTTGTAGAGTTGGAGAGAGAGCAGACATTTGCAATTTCTCTTATATAGGAAAGTATTCAGACCCCTTGACTTTTTCCACATTTTTTTTTACGTTACAGCCTTATTCTGAAAATGGTTAAATCGTTTCCTCATCAATCTACACACAATACCCCATAATGACAAAGCAGAAATAGTTTGTTAATTCATTTATTTTTTATTTTGGGGGAAATATCACATTTACATAGGTATTCAGACCCTTTACTCAGTACTTGGTTGAAGCACCTTTGACAGTGATTACAGCATTGAGACTTCTTAGGTATGACGCCACAAGCTTGGCACACCTGTATTTCTGGTGTTAACTGAAAGGCGGTTAACCCACTGTTCCTCGGTAGGCTGTCACTGTAAATAAGAATGTGTTCTTAACTGACTTGCCTAGTTAAATAAAGGTTATCTTTTAAACATTTGTCCGAAGCCACACCTGCATTGTCTTGGCTGTGTGCTTAGGGTCTTTGTCCTGTTGGATGGTGAACTTTCGCCCCAGTCTGAGGTCCGGAGCAGGTTTTCATCTCTGTTCATCTTTTCCTCAAAGACAGAAAAACATCCCTACAGCATGATGCTGCCACCACCATGCTTCACAGAAGGGATCGTGCCAGGTTTCCTCCTGACGTGACGTCTGGCATTCAGGCCAAAGAGTTCAACCTTGGTTTCATCAGACCAGAGAATCTTGTTTCTTATGGTATGAGAGTTTTTAGGTACCTTTTGGCAAACTCCAACCAGGCTGTCATGTGCTTTTTACTGAGGAGTGGCTTCCGTCTGGCCACTCTACCATAAAGGCCTGAGTGCCGCAGAGATGGTTGTCCTTCTGGAAGGTGCTCCCATCTCCACAGAGGAACTCTAGAGCTCTGTCAGAGTGACCATCGGGTTCTTGGTCACCTCCCTGACCAAGGTCCTTCTCCCCCGATTTCTCAGTTTGGCTGGGCGGCTAGCTCATCGCCAGAGTCATGGTGGTTCCAAACTTCTTCCATTTAAGAATGATGGACGCATTGTGTTCTTGGGGACCTTCAATACTGCAGACATTTTTTGGTACCCTTCCCCAGATCTGTGCCTCGACACAATCCTGTCTCGGAGCTCTACGGACAATTCCTTGACATCATGGCTTGGTTTTTGCTCTGACATGCACTGTCAACTGTGGGACCTTACACAGAGAGGTGTGTGCCTTTTCAAATCAGGTCCAATCAATTGAATTTACCACAGGTGGACTCCAATCAAGTTGTAGAAACATCTCAAGGATGATCAATGGAAACAGGATGCACTTGAGCTCAATTTCGAGTCTCATGGCAAAGGGTCTGAATAGTTATGTAAATAAGGTATTTCAGATTAAAAAATTAAAATTACATTAAAAAAATTGCAAAAATGTGCAAACATTTCTAAAAAACTGTTTTCAGATTTGTAATTTTATTGAATCCATTTTAGAATAAGGCTGTAACATAAATCAAGGAGTCTGAATACTTTCTGAAGGCACTGTACAGTGTGTGTGTGTGTGTGTGTGTGTGTGTGTGTGTGTGTGTGTGTGTGTGTGTGTGTGTGTGTGTGTGTGTGTGTAGGGGGTCGAGGGGGTGGAAGATAGATTGACCTGAAACATTCCAGCTCTATCGTTTTAACCTATACCCTCCAATGGGAGGGTTCCTGTTCTAAATCACCAAGGACTGCTGAAATAGTTCATCATGGGTGATAACACAGAATAATAAAATACAATTGTTTGAATAACTCAAAGCAGATATTCTGTCTCCCAGCTGAGAGAGGTGACTTTAGCAGGCTAGCAACATCTATCCCAGCAAACAGTGAACATTCCTACAACGTTAGGTAACATTCA